>NW_026876652.1:0-20167 GCF_032173495.1 Musca vetustissima
ATCAACCATACATTGGTTCCTTGGTACGTCAATTACTCAAAATCAATCGATAAAATATAAGGGAGCTATATCTAAATCTTGATCGATTTTCACGAAACTTGGCAGAAGTCACTCTGGGCTTATTTTGGTACTCTATGCCAAATTTCGTGCAAATCAAAATATATATAGGGACTTTGGTGTACCATTTACATAAAATCGGACGAAACTATATATAGGAGCTATATCTAAATCTGGACCGATTTTCACGAAACATGGCAGACGTCACTCTAGGCTCAATTCAGTACGTTATGCTAAATTTCGTGCAAATCGAAAGATATATAGGGAATTTGGGCACCATTTACATAAAATCGGACGAAACTTTATATGGGAGCTATATCTAAATCTGGACCGATTTTCATGAAACTTGGCAGCCGTCACTCTAGGCTTAATTCAGTACGCTACGCCAAATTTAGTGCAAATCGAAAGATATATAGGGACTTTGGTGCACCATTTACATAAAATCGGACGAGACTATATATGGGAGCTATATCTAAATATGAACCGATTTTCACGAAACTTGGCAAACATTACTCTAGACTCTATTCAGTACGTCATGCCAAATTTCGTGCAAATCGAAAGATACATAGGGACTTTGGTACACCATTTACATAAAATCGGACGAAACTATATATGGGAGCCTATATCTAAATCTGGACCGATTTTCACGAAACATGGCAGACGTCACTCTAGGCTCAGTTCAATACGTCATGCCAATTTTCGGGCAAATCGAAAGATATATAGGGACTTTGGTGCACCATTTACATAAAATCGGACGAAACTATATATGGGAGCTATATCGAAATCTGAACCGATTTTCCCGAATCTCACCACACATCATTCTAGATTCAATTCAGTACACTGTGTCACATTTCGTGCAAATCGAAAGATATATAGCCACTTTGGTGCACCATTCACCTTAAATCGGACGAAGATATATATGGGAGCTATATCTAAATCTGAACCGATTTTTCCAAATTTCAATAGGGTTCGTCCTTGGGCCAAATAAATGAGCTGCGCCAATTTTCATCCAATTCGAATCAAAACTGCGACCTGTACATAAGTACAAATAAAAGACATACGTCTTTTTATTGACTCAGGAATTAGTTCACTACTTTCGATCGTTTCTAAATCAAAGTAGTGATGAAGGGCCATCATATAGTCAGCCCCGTCAGACTGTTGAACTTTCTTTATTTTATTTTTTTTTTAATTTTTTCTTCATTCCAGCATTTATTCCTGACAAATTTCGATACTCAAGTTGCAAGTTTAGAGGAGCTACGGGACAATGTAACATTTGCTGTTAATGTTACCGCCATACGTATGAGACAACGTGAACTTGAAAGTGAAGAGGTATGTGTATTTTGTCATCATTTTTTGGAAAGCCAATACAATTTTTATTTCTCATTTATAGGGAAATATTTGGAATGATGTCGATTTACCAACTATGAAATTGTTACCGGATTTAATACACGATGCCGTGATGTTATTTTATTTAGCTGTTAAAAATATTAGTGTCATGTATGAAATCAATCCACCGGCTATACCTTACACCTACGAAGATGGCAATGAAAATCCATGGCCAATGGGTTTATATATAAATCGTGTTATGAAATTTGTAAGTAATATAATCGAATTGGTTTTAAAGACCTCATCAAACCTGGATGAATAATAATTTGAAATTGATGAATCGGGATAATATCTCAAAAGTCATCGATATGTTCGTTTACCGCCCATAATCATATGATGTTATAATTTTTTTTTCGATTCTTAATTGAAGTAATTATCCTGAATTATTTAAATTATTATTGTTATTATTTGCAATATTTCTTAGATTGCCTCCGCCGATGATAGTCACTTCCATATGAGCTATATGCAATTCGATGATGGTGGCCAACGAATAAATTTCACATTGGAAATCTATGAACCGGTAGATAATTATTTAGCTACAGCAGATGGTCATATCAGTCAAAAGGTAGTGGAATTGACAAATATCAAAAAAATTGTCTATAAAGTGGCAACACGTATTGGAGAACCGTATTTTATGTTGAAGTAAGCTCCCCGTACAGAGGACAGTTTGGTCTAAAAAATCGTTATATAGGTTTTACATTTTGATTATTTATGCAGATAATTCGTATGGTAAATTGAATAAGGAAAATAAATAATGTGATCATACCAAACTAAAAAGTTTTTGAAATTATACCGGCAATGATCGTTATATACCTTCATCGCATGCCATTGCCAATGTTTTACATTTTGATTATTTTTGTAACAGGCAAAAGGAAACGAGATGGTAGACACTGATAGGGTTTTTGAAATTATATGCTTAGAATGTGTATACAGTCGACTCCGCTTTACTGTAAGTCGCTTAACTGAAAAATATCGGATAAGTGAAATTGATTTCCTGCACCATTACATTTTATCGCTCACAATTTACACCGCATAATTGAAACTTCGCATAACTGAAAATATCGGATAACTGAAATAGCTTTTGGAGTCAAATATTGCAATTTCCTTTTAAATCATACCGCATTACTGAAATTCGTGAGAATGAAGGATATTGACAGAATATTTTGCATTGAGGAATACACATCTTCAAAGCCTATCTTAACAGATATTTTTCCGCAATTCATGATTTGTCCGACGTATGGAACGTGTGTGTAAAGTATATATCAATTTGACATCGAAGAACGTTAAGTTCGTTCGGCCAAACTTTTAAAACCATTTGAAAAATTCGAAAAAAAACTCGGTTCCGCATTTCTACATTTTATATACAAGTAACAAAGATGTACCAAAATATGTTACAGAATGTACCGTTCATAGGGGAAATGTCAAAACGAGGTCCCATATAATTAACACAATTTTGAAGAGGTCGTCCACTTTTAACTACTCTAAGTTTTTATTAAGGCCTTCTAGATGATAATCAATTTTTAAATAGAAACAATGTACAAATATGAATCTATAATGAACAAATTTTAATAAATAAAAATCCTTTAAGCAGTGACCATGCCATCCAGTTTCAATTTCTGTCGTCTATTTTCATAAAATTTGATAGCTACGAATTCTATATAAAATATGAATTATGAAATTTCTAAAACTGAAAAAAAATTTTCGCTTATGAGAAGTTCGGATAATTGAAATTAATTTCAGGTAACCGAACTCCGCTTAAGTGAAAACATCGGATAACTGAAACAAACATCCAGATTTTTTCCCATTTCAGTAAAGCGGAGTCGACTGTAGAATCACTTTGTAAGTCGACTTATGCATGTCCGTCCGTCTGCCCATGTTAAATTGTAAACAATGTACAGGTCACATTTATTATCCGACTTGGATGAAATTTGGCGCAGATAACTTATTTGGCTCAAGGACGAACACTATTTAAATTGGGAAAAAATCGGTTCAGGTTTACATATAACTGTCATATATATTTTCGTCAGATTAAAGGTAAATGGTGCACCAAATTCCCTATATATCTTTCGATTGCCACGAAATTTGGCACAACGTACTGAATTAAGCCTGGAATGATGTATGTTACATTTCGTAAAAATCGGGACAGATTTAGATATAGCTCCCATATATAGCTTCGTCCGATTTACTTTAAATGGTGCACTAAAATCCTTATATATCATTCGCAAGTTTCGATATAGCTCCCATATATAGTTTCGTCCGATTTAGTGTAAATGCTGCACCAAAGTCCCTATATATCTTTCGATGTGCACGAATTTTGGCACAGCGTACTGAATTAATCCTAGAATAATGTGTGATAACTTTCATGAAAATCGGTTCAGAGTTAGATATAGCTCCCATATATATTTTCGTCCGATTTTACGAACATGGCGCACCAAAGTCCCTATATATCTTTTGATTTGCATACATTTTGGCACATCGTACTGAATTAAGTCTAGAATGAACTAAGTCTAAAAATCGCTTCGGATTTGGATATAGTTCCCATATATATTTTCGTCGGATCTAATAAAAATGGTGCATCAAAATCCCTATATATCCTTCGATTTACACAAAACTTGGCATAGGGTACTGAATTAAGTCTAGAATGATAGAATTTCGTGAATATCGGTTCAAATTTACATATAGCTCCTTGATGTATGTTAGTCCGATTGTAAGTAAATGGTACACTAAAGACCTATAGCTAGGCCGATTGACACAACGTACTGAAGTTATTATAAATTAATCTCTGGCAAGTTTCCTTGAAATCGGTTCATATTTGGTCTTTTGAAAAATCGGCGTCTGTTAGGATACATATGCAAAATATACCTAAAGTGGTGAAGGAATGCCCAAAGAATATACCCAAAGTGGTGAAGGATATCATATAATCGGTCCAGTCCGACTTTACTACTTTCCTTACTGGTTTTTATACCCTTCACCACACTGTGGTACAGGGTATTATTATTTATTTAGTAATTCATATATTGTTTATATTTGATACTTAGGATGCTCATATGGGTATATGTGATCTGACCATAACTCAAAAACGTAAAACTGTTGTGGATTTTACGGTGCCCTTTATGCAATTGGGTATCAGTATTTTGGCCTATGAAAAACCAATTGAACAGAAATCCTGGAATGCATTTTTGGAACCATTTACCAATGAAGTTTGGATTTATGTTATGTTTTCGATTTTCATCATGGCATTTCTGTTTCTATTTATGGCAAGGTAAGAAAGAATCTCTTTCCAGGAATCGTTAATATTTAATTTTTTTATGAAATACCCCTTTTGGGAAGTTAACTGTTAAGGGTCACATCTAATCACATTTTATTCCAGAATATCGAAAGGTGAATGGCAAAATCCCCATCCCTGTAATAAAAATCCTGAAGTTTTGGAAAATACTTGGAATGTTTCGAATGTCTTCTGGCTGACAATTGGCTCCATTATGACAGCCGGCAGCGACATCTTACCACGAAGTGCTCCCATGCGTACTTTCAATGCCATGTGGTGGATTTTTGCTGTAATCATTGCAAATTCCTATACAGCTAATTTGGCGGCTTTCTTGACCAACAGTAAAATGGAAGGTGACATTAAGGGCGTTGAAGATTTGGCAAAACAGAATGAAGTGAAATTTGGTACCATTGAGGGTGGCAGTACCTATACATTCTTTTCGGAATCGAATGAAACCGCCTTTCGTTTGGCATACAATATGATGCAGTCACAAGATCCTTCGGTCTATACGAAAAGTAATAATGAAGGGGTAGAGAGGGTGTTGAAAAATAACGGTTCCTATATGTTTCTAATGGAAACCACCTCGTTGGAGTACAATACCGAACGGAATTGTAAATTGAAGATGTTGGGCGAAACTTTCGGAGAGAAACACTATGCCATTGCTGTGCCGTTTGGTAAGTTCGAATAAAAAATATTGCTTAAAATTCCTTTACCAATATAAATTTTCATGTCATTTTCATAAATTCCCAGGTGCTGAATATCGCTCCAATTTAAGTGTTGCCATACTTAAACTTGGTGAATTGGGAAAGTTATTCGAATTGAAGAAAAAATGGTGGGTTAATGAGAACAAAAGTTGTCCCCAAAAAACCAAAGCCAATTCGGAAACAAATGATTTAAATTTCACCGAAGTGCGAGGTATATTTTATACCCTTTATGTTGGCCTGTTCATAGCCTATGTTGTTGGCATTACGGAGTTTTTAATTTATGCCCAACATGTTGCCGTTGAAGAAAAGTTAACATTTAAAGAAGCTCTAACAAAGGAACTGAAATTTGTTCTAAAAGTTTGGAATAACAAGAAACCTGTAACACCTGCCTGTAGTACAGCATCATCATCGCATCGATCCGGTAGTACTGACAAATCGTCGAAGCCGTATGCTATACGTTCGGATAGAGTGAATGGTACAAACGATATGGATGAAAGGAAAAGTATGAAGAGTATGAAAAGCATAAGGAGTATTCGAAGTTTCAAGAGTTTGAAGAGTGCCATTGTTAATACCATAAAGAAAATCTAATCGTATATACTCGCACAATTTTTTTGTTCTTATATATATTTTATTAGAATTTTGAAATAATCTTATAAATAAAGATGAAAAAATTAATATAATATTGCATTACATATAAATAATTAAATTGGGTATATAAACGAGTTGGAGTCACGTTCAAACCATTAAAAAAGCACTTCATTTCTGCCAGGTTGAAATTGCCATACCCACCAGGTGGGTATTAAATATATCTAAAATCAGCCAAGGCCCCGACTTTTGATGTAATAAACATTGGGAAACATGGCAATAAGGTATTCCAAGAAATACACATTTGGGTTTTTATTCTAACATATGAAGATTAATGTTTAAAATTACAGCCTTTAGGTGGAAAATGTTTCTAACACATGGGGACTATGTCCATGTATTGACCTATATAGGCTGTTCAAAATACTTTGAACAGAATTTTGTATTGCAGAAGATTTGATCGTTGGAGTTTTTTAAGATAAGAGTCTTAAATCCCACATGCAACGCTGATAAAATACATGAGAAAAATGTAATAGTTTTGGATTTATTGATCTGTCATTGCAAACTTTTCATAATATTGAAAGTTTCTTTTCGTGGAAGCTGTGTCTACTTTAATGTAAAACAAGTGAAAAAACGACCGGTCCGAACATTGGATACCCTCCACCATAGGTATACTGAAAGGTACTTGAAATCCGTAGGAGGCGGAATGATTACAACATATGGCTACCCTCCATACTGTGGTGGAAGGTATAAAATGGGTAAAAACAGGGTGAGTCAACCCAAGTTTTTTTTATGTTTTTTTCTCGCTTTGTGGCTAAGCCATTCACTGTCTTCGTGCTAAAGTAAAAGTAGAAGCATACACAATGGGGAATACGTCCTTTATGTATTGTTTTTCGAAAATGTTATTATTAAACGTTGCAGACATTTTTTAAACTCGACTTTGAGTGTTTTTTGAAATTTACTTCTAGTTTCAGTGCGCAATCAATAATTTTATTTATAGGATTGTTGTACTCGCGAATCTTAGTAAATCCATATATATAATGTGTATGGCAATATTGCCCATATATATTTTTTCCTGGATAAATGTGTTTTACCAGTCCAGAACCCGGAATGTAAAACTGTAGTCCATTTAGGAGCAAAATGCGGTTAAAACAGTCCCAAACATATCGCATATTAAGGAGTACCGCTCTATGGGAGCTACCTCGAAACATGAGCCAATATTGATAATTTTTAGTGAGGGGATTTTATACTCAATGAATACTAAACATACTAGGAATAATAGAAAAAGTTTAAAGATCAAACTCTAACGTTACGAGCTATAACACACAGTGCCACGACCGCGGCCAAAAATGGTGAAAAGCAACTTCATCGGAGAACAAATTTGTTGATGAGAATTGATAGAAAACACTCTAAGTAGAATATATGTAAAATTTGGTATTGATACGTCAAGTAATTTGGTTATATAGGGGTTCAAATCTGATAATTGTTGGCAAACTGTTTTTTTTTTTTCACCACACTGTGGTACAGGGTATTATGTCTTGTGCATATGTTTGTAACAGGCAAAAATAATCGAGATAGACCCATGGTTCCTTTTGAGAACATACATAGAATCACTTTCTGAGTCGATTTATGCATGTTCGTCCGTGCGTCTGTCCGTCCGTCCATGTAATTTTGTTAACAAAGTACAGGTCGCATTTATGATCCGCTTTGGATGAAATTTGGCACAGGTTACTTAATTTGCCCAAGGAGGAACACTATAGAAATTGGGAAAAATCGGTTCAGATTAAGATATAGCTCCTATATATATCATCGTCCGATTTAAGGTAAATAGTGTACCAAAGTTCCTACATATCTTTCGATTTGCACGAAATTTGGCATAGCGTAATGAATTAGGTTTAGAATGATGTGTGTTAAGTTTCCTGAAAATCGGTTCAGATTTAGATATTGCTCCCACATATATCTTCATCCGATTTAAGGTAAATGATGCACCAAAGTCCCTATATATCTTTCGAATTACATTAAATTTGGTATAGCGTACAGAATGAAGTCTAGAATGATGTGTTTAAAGTTTCCTGAAAATCGGTTCAGATTTAGATATAGCTCCCCTATATTTTTTCGTCCGATTTAAGGTAAATGGTGTACCAAGGTCCCTATATATCTTTCGATTTACATTAAATTTGGCATAGCGTTATGAATTAGGTCTAGATTTAAGGTAAATGGTGTACCAAGGTCCCTATATATCTTTCGATTTACATTAAATTTGGCATAGCGTTATGAATTAGGTCTAGAATGATGTATGTTAAGTTTCGTGAAAATCGATTCAGATTTAGATATAGTTCCCATATATATCTTCATCCGATTTAAGGTAAATGTTGTACCAAAGTCCCTATACATATTTCGATTTGCACAAAATTTGGCATAGTGTACTGAAATGAGTCTGGAGTGATGTGTATTAAGTTTCTTGAAAATCGGTTCTGTATAGTTCCTATATATTTTTTCTTTCGATTTTATGTAAATTGTGCCCTAAAGACCCAAAGTTTGCCCGATTGACACACAATTTTGTACAATAAACTGTAGTTAATATAAGTTAACCTCTGCCTTTCTCATTGAAATCGGTTCAGATTTTATATAGCTTCTACATATATATTTTCGCCCGATTTTACACAAAATTGAAACAAATTTTGCACAACGTACTAAAGTTTTGAAATCGGTTCAGATTTGGATAGAGCTTCTATAGATATTTTCTCCCGATTTTAAGCAATTTTGTCCATTGTGAGAGGCAACCCTATATCTGAACAAATGAGAAATTTAGTATAGTTTGCAGAATTCGACGTCTGTTAGCATTCTTCTGTTGAATATACCCAAAGCGGTGAAGGGTATCATATAGTCGGCCCCGCCCAACTACTGCTTTCCTTATTATTTTTTTTTTTTTTGAAAAATGGGTACATTTTTCTGATGCTAAAATCTTTAAATATTTAAATTAACGGTTATTTTAAAAGTGTTTATTTCGATTGCTTGAGATGTTAAAACTAGGATTTACACTTGTTTTTATGTAAATAGTACTTAGTTCATAAAATGTGTAAAGCAAATTTTTAAATTAGTGGAGTAGAACAAAAAAGTTTAAAAAGGTTTCGTCCTAATTATTTTTTATTTGAGTTGTGAAAAGGGTGTTCTTCAAAAATTAGCTGCGGGGACTTGCGGACTTAAATGTTATTTACGTTTTTTTAATGACCACCTTATTATAAATATGACATATTCATGAAATAGGTAGAAGTTAAGGATTGAATATGTTATGCATACCATAAAAGTTATCAGAAGCGGAGATATAGTCGAATTATTATCTGATCATCATCGAAAATTATAGGCGTTGTCGTTGACCATAACGGGAATCTCATGGAAAATTACAAAGCGATCATCGGTTAATAAATAATATATGAATATGTAAGCACCTGTAAATATTTAAGTGTAACTCTTACATACGAGTACATACGACCATATAATTGGTATCAATTTAAAGGTCAACAACTCATCTTCGATACACTACCGATTTCTCGGGTCTATATCCTTCAGGAAAGTCAGGGTCCATTTGTCCCGCTAAATATTGACCGCTCTTTATCATAACAGGCATCCTTATTCTTTGGCCCAATCCCCTTCTCCATGCACAAAATCGCGGTGTTTGGGCCATAATTGCGGCCTCTGGAGCGACCAGAAAAGCCGACAAAAATAAAGTTTTTGGTCCATTTCATCCCCTAAATATTAACTGATCTCTTCCAAAAACAATAGGGGTCTTCATTGCCCAGATCCCATCCAATCGTGAAGATTGACCCATAACTGTGGCTGTATCGTGTTTACAAATTATAATGAACAGACGGACGGACTTACACACATGTCTAGATCGACTCAGCTAGTCGAGGTATGAGGATCGGTATACTCGAAGGTGGGTCTAGGACCAATATTTCACGGCGTTACAAACTTTTTGGGCTGCACAAAGAGATAATACCCTGACAACATAGTTGTGTAGGGTATAAATATAGTGGTAAATAGTGATTTAATGGTATAGAATAGTTACTTATTATTGCCTATTCAGGGTCATTTGTATGGTAAGCGTTCTGAAACGTCAACTAAACAAACAACTAAATTGCAGCACTTATTATTGTCTTCGTCCAAATTTGCAACACCCTTTGTATGTGAGGTATACCAAATATTGATCCGATCTATTCATTTTTTGTCAGTTTCTTTATGGACATAAGTAGATATAAATTGCCAATTTTCGTTGAAATTGGTCGAAAATTACAGATTTTTTAAGCCAAAAAGTTTGAATTTCTCAAGACCCACTATATGGGATGTATACCAAATCTTGGTCCGATCTATTTTTTGTCAGTCGCTTTCCAGACACAAGTAGATAAAAATTGTCAATTTTCATTGAATTTTGTTGAAAATTAAAGATTTTATAGGCCAAAGGGTAAAATTTTCAAGACCCACTATATGGGAGGTATACCAAATCTTGGTCCGATCTATCCAATTTTCTGTCTGTTGCTCTTTAGGCCCATAATAAGCACTTGTACCAAATTTCATCCTCCTTGATCTTACAAATTTACGCTGATCAAGAATACATATATTTCATAGATTCGAAAATGAATATTTCACTTTCTTTGTTGTATTAGTTTGGATGTAGGCTTTTTAAAAGTAAAAATCGTTTTTAATTTTGATTTTTAATATTTATTGTTTCCAATATTTCGATTAGATTCTCCAATCATCCTCAGGGAATTGAAGAAAGTTTTATTTTTTTTGAGTCAACGTTCTTACTTCAACTTCACTTTCCAATAATCAGACAAGCCAACCATCAACAACAACTTCGGTTGGTAAGTGCGTCTAAAAGCATTAATATGCCGAAAATAGGGCTGTTATTTTGAGGACCAAAACGTGGCCCCATATTTATTATTTTCATATGCCAAAGTACATCCACAATTTAGTATCTATATGAGTTTTAACTAAAGTGTAGATGTATATCGGTACTTCTCTCCGTGGACATATTTTCTACTCTGAACACATAAAATGCAAATTATATCCATTCCGAATGGAATGATGGCTAAAATCTTCAAAACATCTAAATTTCCATAGCTGGCGTTTGCCTAAAAAAATCCAAACACAAACGTGAATGTTTCAACAAATACTGTTCCTAAAACGAAAGAGAGGCGATCGTCTCTTAAATGAATGAAATGTAAATATGATTTTATTAACAAATGTTTTACTTCGAAAAACAAAAACTACCAAATATCCTAAAAAAAGTTTTTATCAAAATTTTCAATTTAGTTAGTCGCAAGATTCGATTGTGTACGGACCGAAGTGTGTGTGCGCGCGAAGGAAACGACAAGTTCACATAATTTACGACACGACAAGTTCACATAATTTATTTCTTAATATAACAAAAAGCCCCCCCCCAAAAAAAAACATGAAATTTATTGTATTACTATTGTGTCTGGCAGCTGTCAACTGTCAAATGAATTTTCCAGAAATTCCCCAAATCAAAATAGGTGGTGTTCTGTTTACAACATCAAATAAAATTATGAAAAATAATAATTGTATTGAAACATTTCCCAAAATAACAGGTGCTTTGTTCTACGACAATGAATTCGAAATTGAGGAAGCCTTTGTGCAATCGATTGAGTTCGTAAACACCCTGAGCAAGGATGAATTTTTACTACAGCCAATCGTCATGAGATTAAATACCTACGACAGCACAATGTTTATTGAAAAGTATGGTTCGTGGCCCATTTTGTTTTGATGTTAGCTTAAATTTTATTTATTTATTTTTTTTTTTTTTGAATTGAATAATTGGAGATAATTTGTTTGAAAGTGAAAATTATTTTTGCCGCCACTATTTCTAGCATGCGACTTATTAGATATGGGTGTTGCAGCTATTTTTGGACCAAGTTCAAGGGCAAACAGTGGTAAGTATTGGTAGCTAATGTATTTGTTGTATTTTGTTGTCACATTGCCTGATTAGTGTTTGATAGAGTTTGAGGTCAATGTCCGGAATAACAACAAAACCAAATAGTGTGTGGATAATTTTGAATGGATATTTAGACGAGTGTGTGTGCTTATTTTAGATCCAAACATGTATTGTTTATATTTTATTTTTGTTTCATATATTTTAATATCAAGTGGTTATGGGAGACAAACTAATTTATATATTTATACTATCTTAAACAGTTGTCATCATATTAAAGCATGAAAATTCCAAATGGCGTAGATAGATAAATTATAATACGATTTTGTTTTACCTTAAAATGAAATAAAACACAAACTCATTGTGGTACGATAGACTAGGGCCAGAGATTTTTTGGCCATAATTAGAGCAGTAGTTTATTAACTAAATAAATATCACATATCACTCGGGGACGCTGATTACAAGTTTGCAAGAAAAACATAAAAAATTAATAGGGAGGATCGAAAATGGCGGTCGCATTTTCTAAAAAAAAAACAAACAAAAAAAAAATGAACACGTTTTATTGATCTGTGGTCATTGATTACAAATGTGAAATCAGATATCCAAAATTGCTGATCAAATATATGAAAAAACCAGTAAGGAAAGTTGTAAAGTCGGACTGGGCCGACTATATGATACCCTTCACCACTTTGGGTATATTCTGCATATGTATCCTAACAAACATCGCGTGTTTGTTATATATCTATATCTGAATCGATTTCAGGGAATCTTGCCAGAGACTAATTTATATTACTTCAGTACGTTGTGCCACTCGGCCTAGCTATGGATCTTTTTACGAAGCTTAGCAACAACATTCTAGATTTAATTAAGTACCCTTTACCAAACGTCATTCTAGACCTAATTCAGTACGCTGTGCCAAATTTCGTGCAAATCCAAATATATATAAGGACTTTTGTTCACCATTTACCTTAAATCGGACGAAACTATATATGGGAGCTATATCTAAATCTGAACCGATTTTTCCCAATTTCAATAGGGTTCGTCCTTGGGTCATATAAGTGAGCTGTACCAAATTTCATCCAATTCGGATAATAAATGCGACCTGTACTTTGTTTAAAATTTAACATGGATAGACAGACGGACAGACGGACGGAAATATTCACCGAAATATTCATTTCCGACCCTGTAAAGTATATATATTTTTGATCAGGGTAAAATTCTAAGACGATATAGCCATGTCCGTCCGTCTGTTGAAATCACGATATCTTCTGAAGGAATTGAGATAGGGTGCTGAAATTTTGCATAGGTTTGTCTTTTGTCTGGAGGCAGGTCAAGTTCGAAGATGTGATATATATTGGTCCACGTTTATAACAGTACCCCCAACTTTCGGGGGTTCTTGAGCGCGTTTTTCAACCGAATACGCTGAAATTAGGTACATTGAGTTCTTATTGGGTACTAAATGTCTGCACAAAAAATTATAAATATAGGTCCACTTTTTCTGGTAGCCCTCATATAACGGTACCTCCTAATTTTCAGTATTTTTGGGGGTTTTGTTCGTATTTTTCCACCGAATTGGCTGTAGTATAGTATTCTGAATTCTTAATAAGTACCAAATCTCTCCACAAAAAGTTATTAAAATAGGTCAATTTTTTAGGATAGCCTCCATATAAGGGTACCCCCAATTTTCGGTATTTTGGGGTTCTTGAGCGCGTTTTTCAACCGAATTCGCTGCAATTTGGTATCTTGTTGTTGTCTATGGTAACAACTCTCCCTACCAAAAATTTTTAATATTCGCCCCCTTTTTGGGGTCGTCCCCATATAGGGGTTATATGGGTTCATGTTAAAATAGTTATATGATTTGTTCCGTTTTTTGGTTTGTTTCTAAGACTCTGTTGTAATCATTTCATCTGCGGAAGATACGAAAAAACTAGAACATAAGGTTCGATAATTAACTATATATATATATATATGAAATGTAACCCGCATTTAGGCCCAGCCCCTGTGTAGGAGGTACCAGAAGGAGTGGGCCGATATTCCCCATGTTCGAACTTGAACTAATTTTGGAAGAAATAATAGGATGGGCAAAGTAGAGGGTATCCAAAGTTCGACCCGGCCGAACTTAACGCTTTTTCTCTTATTTATAGTTCTTATGGATGAACTCGCGGCACATATCAGCTTACTATTTCAAGGGGTGATAAAATTAGCTACGGGGAGGTCAGTGTATACAATTGAGATGAAAGAGGGACCAGATAAGCCTGATCTTTGCCATGTTAATGTCGATTAGAGCCGTTTTATATTTTTGTAATTGACGTAGGGTATAATTGATATTCATAATAACTTGATTTTGAATTTATGTCATTTGTAAACCGTGACCAGCAAGTATATAGAATATTACTGGTGTAAAACTCAAAATATCCAGATTTGAAATTTATAACTTTTTTCCTCTCTACGTTAAATTGACTTTTTGCCAAACAATTTAATTCCTGACCCATTGAAGGATTTTTCAAAGTTTGTCTTTATAGGACAAATTTATATAAAATCGGACGAACATATATAATTGTTATATCTAATTATGTCGAATTTCAGTACCTACTTTTTAAACCACGAAATGGATAAGCCTTTACATATTTTTGGCCGATTTTATTATACCCTTCACCACACTGTGGTACAGGGTATTATGTCTTTGTGCATATGTTTGTAACAGGCAAAAGGAATCGAGATAGACACTTGGCACCTTTTGAGAATATACCTAGAATCACTTGTTAAGACGATTTATGAATGTCCCTACGTCCGTCTGTTGATGTTCAATTGCAAACAAAGTACAGGTCGCATTTATAATCCGATTTGGCTGAAATTTGGTACAGCTCATTTATTTGGCCCAAGGACGAACCCTATTGAAATTGGGAAAAATCGGTTC
This sequence comes from Musca vetustissima, assembly GCF_032173495.1. Lineage (NCBI taxonomy): Eukaryota > Metazoa > Arthropoda > Insecta > Diptera > Muscidae > Musca > Musca vetustissima. The sequence goes on from NW_026876652.1 coordinate 14,862, forward strand.
AGATTTAGATATAGCTCCCACATATATTTTTGTCCGATATACGGACTTTAGACCCTGCAAATCATTCGATTTGCACGAATTTTTGCATAGCGTGCTGAATTAAGTCTATAATGATGTGCGCTAATTTTCGTGAAAATCGGTTCAGATTTAGATATAGCTCCCATATATAGTTTCGCCCGATTTTTGGTAAATGGTGCACCGAAGTCCCAGAAAATCTTTGGATTTGCACGATTTTTGGTATAGCGTACAGAATTAAGTCTAGAATGGTGTGTGCCAAGTTTCATGAAAATCGGTTCAGATTTAGATATAGCTCCCATTTATAGTTTCGCCCGATTTTAGGTAAATGATGCACTAAAGTCCCTATTAATCTTTCGATTTGCAAGATTTTTTGCATAGCGTACTGAATTAAGTCTAGAATGATATGTGCTAAGTTTTGTGAAAATCGGTTCAGATTTAGATATAGCTCCCATATATAGTTTCACCCGATTTTTGGTAAATCGTGCACCAAAGTCCCTATATATCCTTCCATTGCACGAAATTCAATACGCTATGCAAATGTGGATTTATAAGTAAAAGAAGAACTCAAAATGTGGCCGAACATGTGACAAGTTTCGATGAAATCAGTTTAGATTTCGATATTTTGCTTTAAATTTACTTACATAATTTTGTCCCATTGTAAGAAGCAACTCTATATCTGACCAAAATTTAATATAGGTTGCAGAATGACATGTTTAAGTTCATGTTAATGGTCCTTCAAAAATGCGACGTCTGTTAGGATCCCATCTGTTGAATATACCAAAAGTGGTGAAGGGTATCATATAGTCGGCCCCGTCCGACTTTACTACTTTCCTTACTGGTTTTTTATTAAAATTGTACACATAAGGCACAAAAGAAGAAATGTCGTAAAATTTATCTAAATCAGTTATGTATAACTATAACTTACATTATAAATCTTAGGTGCATCATTGCGTGGCGCATCATTGCCAAGTGGCATAGGACACCATATACCGACCTTTGTCTTTTGAGAACAATTTAACTGATATACTTACTTTCGATTATACGTAGATATGACAAATAGATATAATTTTGACTTAAAACACATCATGTTTATGTTACTTCGGAACACTGTGCGGAGATCCTAGGAAGAATAGATCAATAGATGTCATATTTGCACTAAATCTATGCCCTGGATTTGATATAATTTTGTTAAAGATATTACGATCCACAAAGTTTGGATCAGATGAAGTAGTATCGGTTCATGTTAGATTAAAAAATATATATATATGGGATATAGTTAATATTAACTTCATACGCATTCATAAGAATCTTCCCATATTATTTCAGACGTAGTTGCAGTACTCGCAAATATAACTGGTATACCAAACATCCTTTTCGATACCATTATCGAGGAACCTGAGGAACAAAAGGCTGGCCATCAGTTAACAGTGAATGTCTATCCGGCACAACAAATGATTTCCAAAGCCTATTCCGATATTATTCACAACTACGGTTGGAGGAAATTTAATTTGGTCTACGACATCGATGATGGTGATTTAAGAGATTTCTACGCATTTAATACGTTTATACTGATAATGAAATAATTTATTACAGATACCGCTCCGATGAGATTACAGGATATTATTCAATTAAGAGATCTCTATATTGATGCTGTTCGTTTGCGAAAATATCGTAAGGGAGATGATTATCGAAATTTATGGAAGAGTATGAAAGGTGATCGAAGGGTAATTTTAGACTGCCCAGCCGATATATTAGTGGAAATGTTAAATGCCTCGATACCGTTTGATATGACTGGGCAATTTAATGTAAGTTGTGCGAGTGTATGTGTTTGAAATGTAATAATGTGAAAAACTGTTTTTATTTTTTAGCATTTATTTTTAACAAATTTGGAAGATCTGGAAGGTATTTTGGAGCCATTAAGAAATAATGAAACGTTTGCTCTAAACATTACCGCGGTGAGATTTAAAGAGATGCCTACCAATGTAAGTATGATTTTATTTTCATACCCTTCACCGCACTGTGGTACAGGGTATTATGTCTTTGTGGAGAAAATCGGTTCAGATCGCTCCTCTATATATTTTCGTCCGATTTTATGTAACTGATGCACCAAACTCACTAGGATTGTCTGATTGAGAAAATTTGGCAAAGCCTACTGAAATAGGTCATTATTGATATATGCAGAGTTTTTTGGAAATCGGTTCAGATTTATATATAGCTTCGCTAGTTTCGTCTAATTTTAGGTCCTCCCAATATTTGTCCGACTGAGACAACATTTTGCGCTGTATGTAAATGGTGCACCGAAGAGCCTATGGTTGGGAAGACGTGGGTTCAGAGTGATGTGTATTAAAGTTGCTAAATCGGTTCATATTTTCGTCTGATTTTATGTAAATGGTACACCGAAGAGACTACGTCTTTTTCAGATACACGAAATAAAATTGTGCATAGCGCACTGTGCTGCATTATACCGAATGGTACACGCCACGGTTGTTCAATTTTTATACCCTTCATCACACTGTGGTACAGGGTATTATGTCTTTGTGCATATGTTTGTAACAGGGAAAAATAATCGAGATAGACCCATAGTTCCTTTTGAGAATATGCAGGGAATCACTTTCTGAGTCGATTTATGCATGTCTGTTTTCTAGTCTGTCCGTCCATGTATTTTTGTCAACAAAGTACAGGTCGCATTTATCATCCGATTTGGATGAAAGGACGAACCCTATTGAAATTGAAGAAAATCGGTTCAGATTTAGATATAGTTCCCATATATAGTTTCGTCCGATTTAATGTAAATGGTCCCTATATATCTTTCGAGTTGCAATTTGGTATAGCCTACTGAATTAGGTTTAGAATGATGTCTGCTAAGATTCGGTTCAGATTTAGATATAACTCCCATATATAGTTTCGCCCGATTTTAGGTAAATGGTGCACCAAAGTCCCTATACATCCTTCAATTTGCACGAAATTTGACATAGCGTATTGAATTAATGAATGATGTGTGTTAAGTTTCGTGAGAAACGGTTCAGATTTAGATATAGCTCCCATATATATTTTCGGCCGATTTAATAGAAATGGTGCACCAAAGTCTCTATATATCCTTGGATTTGCACGAAATTTGGCATAGCATAATGAAATAGGTCTAGAATGATGTGTGCTAAGTTTCGTGACAATCGGTTCAGATTTAGATATAGCTCTCATATATAGTTTCGTCCGATTAAAGGAAAATGGTGTACCAAAGTCCCTATATATCTTTCGATTTCCACGAAATTTGGTACAGCGTACAGAATAAAGTCTACAATGATGTGTGTTAAGTTTCGTGAAAATCGGCTCAGATTTAGATATAGCTCCCATATATATTTTCGTCCGATTTTAGATAAATAGTGCATCAGTGTCCCTCTATATCTTTCGATTTGCACGAAATTTGCCATATCGTACTGAATGAAGTATAGAATGATGTGTGGTAAGTTTCCTGAAAAGCGCTCCAAATTTAAATATAGCTCCCATATACATTTTCGTCCACATATATATTTCGTAATGCACTTAGTATAACCTATAAGTTAGATATAAATGCTGCACCGAATTTCCCAGGTGGGTCCGCTTGGCACAAAATTTTGCACAACTTATTGAAGTTATTATGAGATAACGTGTGACAAGTTTTGTTGAAATTGGTTCAGATTTAGATATAGTTCTTATATATAGTTTCTTCAGATTTTAAGTAAAATATGCACCAAAGACCCAAAGATATATAGTTTACATAACCTAGCATGTGGAAAGTTTTATTTAATTCTGTGACAAGTTTCGATGAAATCGGCTTAGTTTTTGATATAGCTTGTATACATATTTTTGTCCTATTTGAAGTAAATGGCGCACCAAACTCTTCATGTTTATCAGATATGTATCCAAATAATCAACGGATATCCGATTGATACATGCTTTAAATTGATTTACATAATTTTGTCCCATTGAAAAGAATCAACTCTATATCTGACCAAGTGAAAAATTTTGTATAGGTTGCAGAAAGACATGTTTATGGGTCCAATTTCATTTTACTGGTTCTTCAAAAATGCGACGTCTGTTAAGATTCATCTGTTGAATATACCCAAAGTGGTGAAGGGTATCATATAGTCGGCCCCGTCCTTACTGGTTTTTAGAATGAGATATATGTTTTTAATTTGGCGTAGGGCACCGACGTATACAGGAGACCAATAGATAGATCTTTGAATAATGTACATTGGTCCACATTTTACTATAACACAATTAGGTCCAAATTTACATAAATAGTTTTTCTCGGTATGCGTATGGGGTTTTTTAATAGAATCAAATATCTGTGAAGATCACACATTTACTTTCGTCCGATTACATTTCAAAGGTCCTCTAAAGATAATATGTCGGTTCTATCTACAGGTTATTGTATAATTAGATTCGATTTTAAGGATCCAAAGTGGTGAAGGGTATCATATAGAGTTTGGTAGGAGAAGTATGGCAAAAATAATTTTAGAATGAGAAATATGCTTTTAATGTGGCATCGAGCACCGCCGTATACAGGAGACCAATAGATAGATCTTTGAATACTATACATCGGTCCACATTTTACTGTAGCTCCCATACACCAAACCGATGATTATAATTTGGGCAGATACTACCTATTTTCCAATTTAAGCTAATTTTGTCCAACTTAACTGTGGTCCAAATAGTCATATTTTTGTCGTATCAAAGTTTATAAAACCCCATTAATCTTAAGATACTATGGTCAAGAAATGCCCATATTATAACAACAGCGTCTCCTGCTTATGCCCAAAGTGGCGTAAGTAATTATTGGACTATTCCCACTTTGATACGTTCTTATCTGGTTTAATATATATTGCTGACATAAAAAATATTTATTTTTTATTAATATTTTATTCCCTTTAGTTGCCAAATTTAAATCAAGTTAATAATGAACCAAGCCAAAAGTTATTACCCAAACTAATACACGATGCTGTGATGTTATACTATTTGGCTCTAAAAAATATAACCACACACTATATTATAGAGGATCCTCCTCAGTATACTTGTGAGAATTTAGACTTCAGTGGTGAAATGGGTCGTTGGCCTTTTGGCGAATACATTCGGAGGATAATGGGCCAGGTAAAACTTTTCAGTTTTTTTTTTCAAGCCATAACCACAATCTCATTCACATAAAATAAAATTACAGGCATCATTTCTAAACGATAGTTACTTTCATTACGGATCCATGCAATTCGATAACTATGGTTCTCGTACTCAATTTGAAATGGAAATCTATGAAC
>NW_026876653.1:0-19931 GCF_032173495.1 Musca vetustissima
AATTTCATACAATTCGGATCATAAATGCGACCTGTACTTTGTTTACAATTTAACATGAACAGACGGACGGACATGCATAAATCAACTTAGAAAGTGATTCTATGCATATTCTCAAAAGGAACCATGTGTCTATCTCGTTTCCTTTTGCCTGTTACAAACATATGCACAAAGACATAATACCCTGTACTACAGTGTGGTGAAGGGTATAAAAACGGCTAAAAATTGTGAACGGTTTTTTATGGTTCCGATACTGTAACAGCCAATTTTGTGCACTTTTGGTTTCGTAGATTCCGTTCAGGAATTTTTGATGTTAAAGAAGCACCTCGCACAGGTAGAAAGATGATAATAAGATCGGAAAAATGATCGAAGCAGCCGTAGCTAAAAATCTACCATAGCCATTTACACAAAAAATAAATAATAATAATAATGGATTTCTTTTTACCCAACCTAATATTGTCCGACTTGTAGAAGACCTTCTGCCTTTCAAAGCCTTCTAACAGAAAAAGTAGACTGTGGAAATTGCCTTTCACCTTTAGAGGATTTGAAGAAGATCTTCCGCCTTTAGAATAACTCCTGTCTATAGAGGCTGTGCAAAAGGCCATCCTCTGTCTTAAAAAAAAATATTGAAGACTTGAAGCTGATGATACATTTTTAAGTGGCATGCAAATGATTGTTTGTCATTAAAATTACTATTGAAAATATATTGTGTTTGGAAGATCTATAAATGGACTTGTAGGAGATCTCATGCGTAGTCCTCTGTCTCTATATTCTCTCTAGATTTCTGTGTTGACCATAGAAGATCTATGTAATGTCTTCTCCCAAAAAAGCATGTAGATGACTTAGTGCCTATAGAATTCCGTGGAGAACGTCTCAAATCTCTGTAAAAAAATCACCTCTCCTTTCTTCATCACACTTATATATGGAGAATCCCATATAAACACACATATGTACACATTTAACATGCACTTAAAATCCCCATGGTGGGGATTTTTGTGGTTGCTTAAAAAAATCTCTCGTCTTTGCCAGTAGCAAGAATCACAAGGTAGACCAATATTATTATCCTGGGGCGGCTGTATGTTATCATTTGTCGTCCCACAAGTGCATAGAAGAAGAGAGAGAAGTTATTGACATTAGGACAACTTGAGTTTTCCTATGAAATTAAACAGAACCGAATCAAGATGTCAGAGAGTATTCCCTTTGGTAGCACTAAATTTGCTGTAGCCGAAAGCACGTTTGAGGATAAATCATTATGGACGATAGGAAATCTAACTTTTTTCTGTGCATGACCAGTTTCCCTTTTTTCGGTGGGAAAAAAGGAAACAAGTTTTTCGTTTTTGTTTTTTTTGCGCAGTTTTTCTTGTCCCCAACAACGAATATACACATACTTATAAGGAAGTTATAGTGTGTTACTCAGCTATATTGGCATTAGGTGGCAATGTGGGTAATTTCCTTTTTTTTGAAAGTTTTTTTGTTGTCCTCGTTAAATATTTATGGTAAATATTATTTATACATACCTACATATTATTATATGAAATATGCAGCTATGTTAAGGCAGGTGATTTGTGGGTAAGGAAGTGAAAGTATTTTTCTTTTTTTTTTGCTGTAAAAGCAACAAGTTTTTGAAGTTCAAGTTTTTTTTTTGTGCAGAGACAACTTGACACCTTTAAATGTAGAACACCATTAGAAGGATAAAGTGTTATTTGTGGGTTTGAACTAATCCACTGTTGAAAAGGGGGAAGCAATGATTTATGTGCTATTGTGTGACATATATTTTTTCACAAGAAGAAAAAAATCTACTTATCCTTTGAAACGGAAATGGGTTTATTTTGTCACAGCAACAATAGTGTATAACTTCGATGGTGGTAACTGATTGATGACAAGGAAACGGTATGGTATTTTGAAAAATAATCCATGTCAGGGAATCGTGTTGGAGAGTATGCCTGCGAAAATGTGAGATTATTGTAAAATATACATATTTTTAAATTTATTTAAAAATCAGATTTAAAAGAGAAAGATTTCTTTTTAGAATATAGTCCATTAAGAAGATTTCTATAAAGAGAAGAGCTGTGAATGGTATTTTGTTAATAGAAGGTTTTCGTTTCAAAGAAATTCGGTAGAATGCCTTAGATACAAAATAGCGATATTGGGTCCATAGACGTTTTGTAAAAGCCCTACTATACGTTGTAAAAATAACTCCATTCATAAAAGAGGTGTATTTTGTCTATAGAAGCCCAGTAGTGGACACTTGTATGTGGAATTTTTTTTATTTACATAAGATACTTGAAGATGATATTCTGCCTGTGCCAAATTTTTTGTTCATAGCAAACTTGCAGAATATATTCGATGTATAGAAGAACTCTAGGTCTTATATCTGTTGAAGAACTGTGAGGTATTCTGCCTATATTTAGAGTTTACAATGAAAATAAAAACTTTATTTTTGTCAGATTTTCTAGTCGCTCTAGAGGCCATTATTATATTCAGAACATCAAATATTTTACACGGTGAAGAGGATGTAACCAAATACGCAGAACGGTTGTTTAGATCGGTCAATATTCCGAGGTGGTATGTGTCGATGTGTTTTTCGTGGGTCTTTTCCAGGATTTGGCGCAGAGTGAAAATCTGGTCAATGGTGGATATGCCAGGTCTGAAGCCGCATTGGTATGATCCGATGATGTCATTGACCATTGGCTTCAATCGTTCACACAGCACACTGGATAGCACTTTATATGCGATGGGAAGGAGACTTATTACTCTATAGTAGGCACATATCGTCTTGTCTCCTTTTTTATGCACGGGAAACAGGATGCTGAGGTTTCAATCCTTGGGCATGCATTCTTCTAGCCAAATTGTCCTAATCAGCTGGTGCATGCTCCGGACCAGCATTTGGCCACCAGTCATGAATAGTTCGGCTGGTAACCCATCGGCTCCTGCTGCTTTGTTGTTCTTGAGCCAATTAATTGCTTTTATGACCTCATCTTGGCTAGGTGGTATACACACTATACCATCATCTCTTATTGGTTCTGGGTATCTTCTTCATCGCCACTATTTGATACTGGAAGCTTTTCGAAATGCTCCTTCCAGATCCTCAACACGCTGTCTGTATCTGTCACCGCGTTTCCTTCGCCATCTCTATAGGGGGATGTGCCTGCAACAAAGCCTTCGGTTTGGTGTTTTAATCGTTGGTAAAATTTCCGGACATTCTGACTCCTGTACATCTCGATTTGCTCACGCTCACGTTTTTCTTGTTCTTTCTTTTTTCTGAAAACACGTTTCTCCTCTCTCCTTTTCTACCGGTAATTCTCCATCACGTTACGTGTTGCTACTGTCTGCAGGATTGCCCTATACTCTGCGTTTTCCAGATCAGTAGCATTACGACACTTCTGATCGTACCATAGGTTTCTTGGTGGTGGTTTTTGGTACCCAAGTGTTCCTTTTGCTGCAGTTTGTAGGGAGGGGGAATTATTTGCCATTGTGCTTCTATACTATTATCGGGACAAGAAGTGCTTTCTTCAAGCAGATGGGTAAGTTGAGCGGAATAGGCCTCGGCTACCTGTTGTGTTTGCAACTTTTCGACGTCGAGTTTCCGTGTTGTATTAGATCGCACCTTTGCTGCGCAAATCAGACTGACGTAGAAGAATTCGCTTTTATACGGATTATAGCAATTCGCTCATCTACTGGAGTGAATCTGGAGACAAGGTCTTTTATTCTCCTGTTAACCATAAATCCGCAGCCAAATTCATGTCTCGTTTCATGGCAGCTATAAAACAGGGCTTGTACTTCTTGAGTATATCCGCCAAAGCGAACACTGCGCCTGTTCTGTACAACGTGCGCACATTCCAAGTGCAGATTCGCAGATCGTGGTCCTTTATACGTATGCGGGGGTCGTCAACATTAGTGGGGTTTGGTTTTCTTTTTCTTAGCTTTTTCATAGTAGGTTGGGTTTTCTGAGAGTGGGCAACTAACCCGACGCCTCAACCCAATTTTATATAGTTCTTATGGGTGAACTTGCGGCACAAATTAGCTCACTTTTTCATCGGGTGATGAGAATAGCTCCCCAGGTGGCACCGCGGGGAGGACAGTGTCCACAATTGAGATGAAAGAGGGACCAAGATAAGCCTGGACTTCGACATGTTAAAACCAATCAGAGCCGTTCTTGGTATCTATCATCCCCTACGCCACCCCGTCTTAGAATTTTACCCTGATTATTGATCAGCGTCTTAGAATTTTACCCTGATCAATAATCCACTTTTTTAAGAATTATAGTAAAACTTTATTGTTAACATTTTTGTAGAATATTCTGACCTGTTATTATCCCGTTTTAAATGAGTTTTCAATAACTTCAGGAAAAGGGGACCGATAAGACCCCTTCAGAGAGTCGACTGAGGGTTAACGTATTAGACAAAAATATTCCTCACATTTATATCAGTAATATTGCCAAAATAATAAGACACAATATCTCTAAAATTCAAGGATTTTGAGAAATTTTAATTCAAATATTTTCAAATGACTTAGAAATGGGAAATATTGCCACGTCTGTTTAGATTACCATATCATTAATATGGTCGGAAATGAATAATTCTATGAGTTACGGACGGAATGAAAAAAATTTACGCTCCACTACTATGATGGAGGGTATAAAAATGCGAATCACGGTTATTTTTTGATTAGACTTCGTATATTACCTGATGTATGGTTTGTGGTTTGTAAGTTTTGAAGGAAGCAAAACTTTTATATTTTGTATATGAATAAGGTTTATTCTAAACACACATGTATATAAACAATATTGAAAAAAAAACAACTAAAAATCTTGAATTCAATTAATTAGTATAGTATCCAAAAACTAATCTAATCTATATATGATGCTTCACCGTTATCCAGTAAATGAACAAATAAATTTCAATTTTATTTTATTTTTTTTTTTTGTAGAACTACTCTAAACTTCAGTGTTTTCTCTGAAATAAATATTTATAGCTATCCTAAAAAGTTAAGGGGAAATTAATATATATGTATATATTTTTATATTTATTAAATAATCATTGTAATAAATACATGGCTTTAAAATAAACGGAATTAAAACTGAAAATACGTAATCCTCTTAAATTTTGAAAACATTTCATCTGTTTTTTTTTACATTTCAATGATAAAAAAGCCAATAACATACTCATGTTCTTTTGGTATTTTGAGAGTAAATACAAATATTGAAATACGCCAACCCAGCCAGACATACCTACATTTCAGCGAATATTGTTTTTCTCATAGTAAAGCGAGAGAGTGCATGTTAAATACAGGCCAATTTATAAGCAAACAATAGAGTGGGCGAGTGGAACAATTAAAAGAAACCTTAAAAAAGCCTTAAATAAAAAATAACATTTAGACTGTCTGCAAACTGAAAAAATCTGTGTCCAATGGGAATAACCTAACTAATATAACATTAATCCATGGACAAATAAGCAAACATTAATGTTTATATATAGATACATTTATGTATATTCATTTAATACATGAACTATATGAAAACCCATAAAAAAGTGGATTTTTTGACATATGTATATTAGAGCTCGCCATATTTATGATAGAGGCTTGAAATTTGTAACATACATTGCTGCCACTGCTGCTACCTATGTTTGTTATTGAAAATTATTTTTATATTTAGAATTCTCATTGGGTAGCAAATTTTCCAACCAATATTTCTGCTCCACTTTTAATGGTAGGCGCCTTATAACGATAAGTATGGGCAAGTTTTCTACCACAATGGATGTAATTTTATATTATGGATTCTCAATGGATAGAAAATCTCCATACGAAAAATTATCAATATTGGTCAAAGTTTCGGGAGTACCGTATTCGACATTTTAGGGATTTTGTGTAAGTTTTCCAAACGAATATGCTCTAATATGATTCTTTTTATACCCTTTACCACACTGTGGCACAGTATACATGTATAATGTATTTGTGCATATGTTTGTAACAGGCAAAAAGGTTCCTTTTGAGAATATCCATAGAATCACTTTTTGAGTCGATTTATGCATGTCCGCCCGCCCGGATTTTTATTCCGAGCCTGAACTCGACTCGAAAAAAACACAAAAAATTAAGTTTTCGGTCCACTTTATCCCAAAATTATTATCGGATCATCACCGAAAATTATAGGCGTTGGCCTTGACCATTACTGGAACCTCATGGGACAGTTCAAAGCGATCAGCGCTATATTTCCGCCCTCTAGTGTGGTAATGGGTTACTGAATACTATATCAATACATAAGCACCTGTAAATATTTAAGTGCAACTCCCACATCTGAGTACATACGACAATATAATTGATATCAATTTAAAGGTCAACCACTCCTCTTGGATACACTGTAAACGGGTCTATGTTCTTCAGGGGCCAATATATACGCCATAGAATACAAATTTTGTAATTTTTCACACAAGAGTCAGGGTCCATTTGAACCGCTAAATATTGACCAATCTTTATCAAAACAGACATTCTTATTCTTTAGCCCGATCTCTTTCTCCATGTAAGATTTCACGACGTTCGGGCCATAATTGCGGCCTCTGGAGCGACAAGAAAAACGGACAAAAATTAAGTATATGGTCCATTTCATCCCCTAATATAACCCGATCTTTGCCAAAAACTATAGGGGTCTTCATTGGGTAGAACCCATCCTACATGCAAAATTTCTTGAAGATTGGTCAATAACTGTGGCCTGTATCGTGTTTACACATTATAATATACAGACGGACGGACGGACACACATGTCTAGATCGACTCAGCTAGTCGAGATATGACGATCGGTATACATAAAGGTGGGTCTAGGGCCAATATTTAGCGACGTTACAAACTTTTGGGGCTGTACAAAGCTATAATTCCCTGACAACATAGTTGTGTAGGGTATAACAAAGTGCAGGTCGCATTTATTCCGAATCCGCATTATATCCGAATGAGACAAAATTTGGCATATGTCATTTATTTGCCCCAAGGACAAGACCTATTGAAATTTGGGAAAATCGGTTCATATATATATATATATATATATATTGGCACGAAATTTTGCACAACGTACTGCAACTACGTTGCCTAGGCCAAAAGGTATATAAAAGCGACCAAGTGATGGTTCACGCAAATGGGGAAGGCCACGAATCCGATAGGAAGATCAAGTAGAAGATAAAATCTCGGAAAATGGTCTTTCATATTGGATGCGCACAAGACCGACCCGCTTGGAAATCGTTTTAAAGCTCGACTTATGGAACAACCGTTCTGTCATAAGCCAGCTAAGTAAGTAAAGTACTGAAGTTAGTATAGCCTAACGTGTGCCAAGTTTTATTAAAATCGGTTCAGATTTAGATATAGATCGCATATATATTTTCGTCCAATTTTTGAGAAATGGGAACAAAAGAGTTAAAGTTTGTCCGATTGAAATGAGTCTACAATAACGGCTGGTAAGTTTGGATAAAATTAGTTCAGATGTAGATATAGCTCCCATATATATTTTCGTCCTACGTTTTAATGATAGTATAAACTAACATTGTTTAGTATAGCCTAACAATTGGTTTAGATGCAAATATTGCTCCCATATATATTTTCGACTGACTTCATGTTAATTGTACACCAAATATTGAACTGGTGTCCAATTAAGATTAAATTTTGAACAGCGATCTATGTTGTATCATAATGAATAGTTTGATTTAAATCGATTTACATAATTTTGACCCTTTGCACAAAAACGACTTTAAATCTGAATCAAAATCTAATCAAATGAAATTTGGCATTGGTTATCGAGAACATGTGTGTGGATTAATGTAGCCAATAAGAACTCATTGTACCAAATTTCAGCGAATTCGGTTGAAAGTGCGCTGAAGAATCCTAAAATGGCGAAAATTTTGTGGTGGATGGGTGTTGAATCGTTATAAGAAAAAGTGGACTGATATTCATAATTGTAGGTGAGATATTTGTAACAAAGATATTGTATCAAATTTCAGCGCGCACAACAACCCCAAAATATTGAAAATTGGAGTACCCTTATGTGAGAGCTATGACAAAACGAAAACCGATATAACTCGTCTTCAAACTTGACCTGTATGCAGAAAAAAGACAACTCTATATACAATCTATGCGATCTATCTCAATTCGTTTAGAAGCTAGAGTAATTACAACAGGCAGACGGACATGAATCATAGAATTTTACGCTGATCAAAAATATACATATATGAGTTATAAACGGAAAAACAAACTTAATATACCCCTACTATGGTTGACGGTATAAAAATTTACAAATTTACCCGGTTATTGATCATAGGGTTAAGTCGGTTCACATATAGACACATATCATATTTAATTTAAGGAGACCTACCCATTCTCGGTTTAAAAAATTTTAATTTTGTATTTTGATTTAATTCGAACCTACACCAATTCAAGAGTGCCCCTATAAATTTTCAAGTGAAAATCTCAACAATTTTTGAAGATATAGCCGATTTATTGTGCTAGCATCAAGTGACGGCAAGAGGGCTTCTCAAACTTAAAACGCATTTTTCTCCAAACAACGTTTTTGCGATTGGCACGATTACTCAAAAACTAATGGTCCGATCCATTCCAAATTTTGGGACGTTTCTTTGTGAGTGTATAGCTATCGTATGAACTAGGATAAAGCCAATCGGTGAAGATCTTCCTTATTTATACCCTTCACAACTATGTTGTCCGGTTATTATAGCTTTGTGCAACCCCAAAAGTTTGTAACGCCGCGAAATATTGGTCCTAGACCCACCTTTAAGTATACCGATAGTCATATCTCGACTAGCTGAGTCGATCTAGATATGTGTGTCCGTCCGTCTGTCCATTATAATTTGTAAACACGATACAGGCCACAGTTATGGATAAATCTTCATGAAATTTTGCATGTAGGATGGGTTCCGGTCAATGAAGACCCCTATTTTTTTGTAAAAGATCGGTTAATATTTAGGGAATGAAATGGCTCTTCTGGTCGCTCCAGAGGCCGCAATTATGACCGAAACTCCTCGAATTGTTGCATGGAGAAGGGGATCGGGCCAAAGAAGAGGAATACTTGTTTTGATAAAGTTCGGTCAATATTTAGCGGATCAAATGGACCCTGACTTTTGTGTGAAAAATTACAAAATTTGTATCCTATAGCGTATAGATTTACCCCTGAAGAGCATAGACCCGAGAAGTTGATAGTGGTTGACCTTTAAATTGATATCAATTTTATTGTCGTGTATACTTTACAGGTGCTTACGTACTCAGACATTATTTAGTAACCCATTACCACACTAGAGGGCGATATATACCGCTGATCGCTTTGAAATGTTCCGTGAGGTTCCCGTTATGGTCAAGGGACCTATCATCACCTATAATTTTCGGTGATGATCAAATAATAATTTTGGGATGAAGTGGACCGAAAACTTAATTTTTGTGTGTATGTTTTCTTTAAAGCCGAACATCACAACACAAGCCACGGTTGAGGGAATCTGGACAAATAATTAGAAGGACTGTACTGAATATTAGTAATATTTATTGGCCTCTAGTCAGTCAATATTGACCAGACTCAGAATATACAACCCCACAAAGTGCGATTTTCTAGGAAGTTGTGTAGGGTATCATATGGTCGACCCCGTCCGACTATACTGCTCCGCTCACTGGTTTTTAACTTAGTTTGTGGTCAAAAATAGGCGATTTTTCAAAAAAAAAAAAAAAAAAAATTGAAAGTTCCGCCATTTTCTTAATTGTTGTGCGAAGTCAATAATCTAGTTCATACGAGAGTCAGACATGTACTCTTTCTAACACCGTTGGAATTTTCGGATTCCGATGTTCCAGTGAGAAGTTGTCATGCCCGCCATCAAATTGAATTAAGGCGGTGCCCTTAATTTGAAATTGCAAGGTCTGTTGGGATGCATCTCTTGAATATAGCCAGATGCTACCATAGGGTATCATATAGTCGACCCCGTCCGGCTTTACTATTTTCCTTACTGGTTTATTCTCATTAGGTGTTTTACAACCTTAGAGTCTCTAGAATGATATATCGTTATTTAAAATCTCGATCAAATTTGAAGTGTTCAAATGTGTACCTCATGTTGGAGGGTACAAAAAGTACGGCACGACCGAACTTAACGCCCCTTTAACTTGTTGTTTAGCATGCTATGATATTTCAGCATGGAAAGTCTTACGACTCAAACAAAGTTAACAAATCACTTAATTTTATTGTATCTTTTAGTCAATATATGATATTAAATTCGATGACCAGATAAATTCATTGGCGATTGGCGATCAAGATCCGACACAATTCGACTATTCTGTGTTTATACCCCCAACAATAGTTGGAGTTTATATAAAATTTTTAGTGCCTTTTTCAATTCTTGACATAGCCCCCATTTTAGATATATTCATGGTTATAGACGCATTTTCCAACGTACATCCTACTGGGTTGATCTTTTTGGCTACAAAACTTATTCTCAAAACGGTTCTATGTTTTGACAGATCCGCCATATACAGCAACCTATAAAAACCTCAAAGCATTGGATAAAGCATTGGATTGCTGTATCGGATAAATTTTTGTATTTCCCTCACCTCATATTATATACAATAGTATTTCGAATCCCATATGAATACACTACTCTCACAAACATATATGCGGAAAAAATGCCAACATACTTCAATATAAAGTCATAAAGCAAAAACTTCTTCTGCTGCTGCTCATTCTTAGGCGACGTCGTCTTCCACTTTGAAGCCAACATTGAGCCAAGGCATGGAATGCCTCAAAGAAAATCTAAGAGCCCTCTTCTATTTCTACATTGACTCTAAGCCAAGGAAAATCTTTATAAATGTTGAAAACTTCTGCGCTTCGTTTCACACTTAAACGGTACGTGGTCGAGGAACGTTTACTGCAAATATTCACAAAGTACAATTTTTAACTTGGTTGGGTAGCATCAAACCAATGTGTGTATAGTTTAAGAAAAAAATAAACACCTAAAAGCCGCCAACGCCGCCACAAGAAGAAGAAGGCAATAATAAAAAACAACAAAAGAAACGGTTCAAAAAAATATAAAAAAAACAACAACAACAAAGTGTTGCACAGAAATTACATAATAGCTCATTCGTACTAATGGCAAAGATATCCAGCAAACCAAAACAACAATAACAACAGCAAAAGCAACAGTAATTGTAACAACTGCAACGCCAACACCAACAATATAGTGGTAACCGTTTAAACAGTTAACAAGTGTGGTCGATTCTAAGCATTTTTCGGATGTTTTTTGGGGTTTTCGTTTGTTTGATCATTGTTTTGTTTGTTAGTTTTTGAATTCGTTTTTTTGGAAATTTGCACTTGACTGATTTTCAAAAAAAAAAAAAAAAAAACATTTTGCAAAGAAGACTACTAAACAAGAAACAATAAAAGCTGGACAAAAAGAAGTTGCGCACACAAAAGATAACAGAAAAAAAGAAACCAACAAATCAACATAACCCGAATATCCTGAAAAGTGATAATGAAACAGATTAAAGGTATGGCGCTCATTAATGTGTGTCCATGTTAAACGGATTTTGGTAATTCGGGTGAATAACAATTTCGCGGTTGTTAATTTTCACAGCAATTAAACTCATTTAACCGTCGCCATTGAAGGTTAATTATTTCGCAATTGTTGTAGCACAAAAAAAAAACAAAAAGAAATATAAAACAAAAGCAACAACCGAAAATAAATCGAACACCAAAACGAAACTGTGCAAAAGAATTTCGCAATAATGCTTCTGTTATGATCCAGTTAAAAATTTACATATGTTGTGATGTAAGTTGTTGTGAGATATTTTCTTCCACCAACTCCTGTTAACGGTAAGTTTTAATCGAGTATGGTAAAAATTAATATTCAATAGTGCATAATAATGTTATGGAAGAATATAAATTGAAATTTCATCTGAATATTTCCAAGGCATTTATTTTTCCAAGGGAATGGGGGATTCCCTTAAATGAGAATTTAAAAAAAGATAACTTAACCTGTTACATTGGGGGATAAGATAAGACAAGAAAAAACCAGTGAGCGGAGCAGTATAGTCTGACGGGGCCGACCATATGATACCCTACACAACTACCACGAAAAGCACTCTTTTGGCGGTTCTATATTCTGAGCCTAGGCAATATTTCGTGATATTTGCACCCTTTTTACCGATTATAGATCAACAACTACTCTTCCTAAGTCTTGCATATTTTCCAAAATATTTTTTCTCGAAGTGAATTTTTACACCATAAAATAAAAAATTGGTCACATTAGGTTTAGGTTGATTTGACCCTCGGAAAATTGTATTTGGTCAGATCCCCTTCACCTTGTAAAATATGTGATGTTCTGCATATAATAATTGCCTCTAGAGCGACTAGAAAATCTGACAAAATTAAAGTTTTCAATTCATTGCACCCCCTGAATGACCATAATCGGAACGCGACATTTCCGTCCTCTAATGGAGTAATAGTAATAATATGCACATAGTCACCTTTACTTAATTACGTATAACTCCCGCATCGGAGTACATACAGCCATATAATTGGTATCAATTTGAAGGTCAACGACTCATCTTGGACATACTATCAACACCTCGAGTATATATCCTTCAGGAGCAAGTATATACGCCCCAGAATAAATTTTTTGTAATTTTTCACACAAAAGTCAGGGTCCATTTGACCCGCTAAATATTGACCGTTCTTTATCAAAACCGGCATGCTTATTCTTTGACCCGATCCCCTTCTCCATGCAGAATTTTACGATGTTCGGGCCATTTTTGCGGCCTCTGGAGCGACCAGAAAAACCGACAAAAAATTAGTATTTGGTCCATTCCATCCCCTAAATATTAACTGATCTTTCCCAAAAACAATAGGAATCTTCATTGGCCAGAACCCATCCTACATGCAAAATTTCGTGAAGATTGGTCCATAACTGTGGCCTGATAGATTTGTTTACATCAATTTTTGAATATGATATCTCTCAAATGGCCGCCTCTGGCGTTGATGACGTATTGTGCCCTTTTTGCTGCATTTTCCATCGTTTTTGCCAACATTTCGGCCGGAATTGCGGCTATTTCTTCACGAATGTTGTCCTTGAGCTCTTCTACGGTCCTTGGCTTGTTAACGTAAACCTTTGAGTTCAAATATCCCCACAAGAAGAAGTCAGGCGGCGTCAAATCGGGCGAACGCGGTGGCCAGTCCAAATCACCACTTTTCGACATCAAACGGCCCGGAAACAAATTCTTCAGAAAATCGATTGTTATGCGACTTGTGTGCGGTGGTGCGCCGTCTTGTTGAAACCAGAACTGCCTCATACGCTTTCGACGAATAATTGACATCACAAAATTGGTCATCATGTCGCGATAACGCTCCTGATTGATGGTAACAACATGGTCATTTTCATTTTTGGAGGAAAAATAAAGGAAATAATAGTCTTTATATAAACCAGCCGCAAACCATAGACTGGTGGTATATATCTGTCGGCGACACCGATTGACCCTTTTTACTTGTTATTATAAAGTTTGAAATTTGACATTATGTGTGAAAGATCATTTAAACTACCTCCTCGCGAACTGGTGCAATCATTAATTCATTTGAAATGATTTTCGACCACTTTTTGACACACATTTTTGGTAGGAAGAGGACAAAATAAAAGCCCACCAGTTGTGTGGGGCTATATTGATCAGTTTTGGCATGAAGATTTGCTACCTAATGTAAATTAAAACCAGTGAGCGGTGCAGTATAGTCGGACGGGGCCGACCATATGATACCCTACACAACTACCACGAAAATCAAACTTTCTGCGGTTCTATATTCTGGGCCTGGACAATATTTCGAGATTTTTGCACCTTTTTTACCGATTATAGATCAACAACTTCACTTTCTAACCCTGGCATATTTTCCAATTTTTTTCTTGAAGTGAATTTTTACGCCGTAAAATAAAAAAAAATTGGTTTGGTTTGATTTGAACATCGGAATATTGACCGATCATCATCTAAACAGCCGCTCTAAGCATTTGGTCAGATCCCCTTCACCTAGTAAAATATGTGTTGTTCTGCATAATTGCCTCTAGAGCGACTAGAAAATCTGACAAAATTAATGTTTTCCGTTCATTGCACTCCGTGAAAGAAATCTCAACTTCACCGAAAACTATAGGCGTCGTCCTTGACCATAATCGGAAGTTCATGTACAAAGCGCGACTGTACACAGCGCGACATTTCCGTCCTCTAATGAAGTAATAGTAATATTATGCATATAGTCACCATTACCTAATTACGTATAACTCCCACATCAGAGTACATGCAGCCATATGTTTGGTATCAATTTGAAGGTCAACAACTCCTCTTGGATATACTTCTCGGCTCTATGTCCTTCAGGAGTAAGTATATACGCCCCAGAATAAAAATGTTGTAATTTTTCACACAAAAGTCAGGGTCCATTTGACCCGCTAAATTTTGACCGATCTTTATCAAAACTGGCATGCTTATTCTTTGGCTCGATCCCCTTATCATGTCAAATTTCACGATGTTCAGACCATACCTGCGGCCTCTGGAGCGACCGGAAAAACCGACAAAAATTAGGTATTTGGTCCATTTCATCCCGTAAATATTAACAATAGGGGTCTTCATTATACAGAACCCATCCTACATGCAAAATTTGGTGAAAATTGGTCCATAACTGCGGCCTGTATCGTGTTTACAAACTATAATGGACAGACGGACGGACACACATGTCTAGATCGACTCAGCTAGTCGAGATATGATCGGTATACTTAAAGGTGGGTCTAGGACCAATATTTCGCGGCGTTACAAACTTTTGGGGCTGCACATAGCTATAATACCCTTACAATAAGTTGTGTAGGGTATAAACAGTAAGGAAAGTAGTAAAGTCTGACGGGGCCGACTATACCCTAATATACTATACAGGGTTGCCCATATTCGACGGACCCATGTTTTTTTTTTTAATCAAAGAAAAAAAATTGGCATTTGGCAATGTTAATTATTTAATTTGTTCCAAGTAGATTTCTTTACATCAATTATTGAATATGATATCTCTCAAATGGCCGCCTCTGGCGTCGATGACGTTTTGTGCCCTTTTTGCTGCATTTTCCATCGTTTTTGCCTACATTTCGGCCGGAATAGCGGCTATTTTTCACGAATGTTGTCCTTGAGCTCTTCTACGGTCCTTGGCTTGTTAACGTAAACCTTTGACTTCAAATATCCCCACAAGAAGAAGAAGTCAGGAGGCGTCAAATCGGGCGAACGCGGTGGCCAGTCCAAATCACCTCTTTTCGACATCAAACGGCCCGGAAACAAATTCTTCAGAAAATCGATTGTTATGCGACTTGTGTGCGGTGGAGCGCCGTTTTGTTGAAACCAGAACTGCCTCATACGCTTTCGGAGAATAATTGGCATCACATTGGTCATTGTCATTGTCGCGATAACTCTCCTGATTGATGGTAACAGCCTTTATATAAACCAGCCGCAAACCATAGACGGCGGCACCGATTGACCCTTTTTACTTGTAATTATAAAGTTTAAAATGTGGCATTATGTGAAGAGAACAAAATAAAAGCCCACCAGTTGTGTGGGGCTATATTGATAATTTTTGGCATGAAGACTTGCTACCTAATGTTAATTTAAAACACCATATTAAAGCCAATTCGGTTTGAAAACGTGTCCGAAAATGAACCAATACCGATACTTTTTGATTGAAAGATTTACTACCCAATAAAAACTCAAAGTACCAAATTGTAGTAAATTCGGTTTAAGATCGTGCCAACAGTCCAAAAAATTCCAAATATTTGGAAGTACCGTTATATGGAGGCTATCGTAAAAAGTTTACCAGCACTGGTAAATTTTAATAGGAAGATGTATCAGCCAATGACAAACCAACATACCAAATTATAACCCATTTGATTGAAAAACGTGCCCCAATGCTAAAACGGCGCTGTATTTTTATATTTGAATATTTTTATAGACAACCGAAATAGTCGCCGATTTATTATAAAATCTTACAGAACCTTTATGACTAAACCATACATTCAAATATAAAATATTTATTTTCAAGTTTCCAACCGCAGTATATTGCGGTCTCAAGTAGAAAAAAAAAAAAAAACAAAAACATAAATGTATAAAGAAATGAAAGAATATTATTCTTCTAATACTCTCAATTAGAAATTAAACGTCTACAAAAGAACAGCTTTACGAATAGAAAAAAGAAACAACAATTGATTATAAAATGACAGCATCAGCTTATAAAGATTTCTATACCGTTGAAATAGGTGATACAAATTTTACAATACCAATACGATATGAAAATCTACTACCGATTGGTATGGGTGCTCAAGGAGTGGTGTGTTCAGCCCTAGATACCGTTACCAAAACTAATGTGGCGATTAAAAAATTATCGAAACCTTTTCAAAATATTGTTCAAGCCAAGCGGGCCTATCGTGAGCTGAAACTAATGAAAGTGGTCAATCACAAAAATATCATCAATTTGTTGGCTGTTTTTACACCGAATGAGAGTTTTGACGATTTCCAAGATATTTATTTGGTAATGGAACTAATGGATGCAAATCTCACAGCCGTTATTGGCATTGGTTTGGATCACGACCGTCTATCGTATCTGATATATCAAATACTATGCGGCATTCGTCATTTACATTCGGCCGGGATTATACATCGTGACTTGAAGCCATCCAATATTTGTGTGAATGCCGATTGTTCGTTGAAAATTCTCGATTTTGGTCTAGCTCGCACCGCGGCCGAAGCGACTTTTATGATGACACCATACGTGGTGACACGTTATTATCGAGCACCGGAAATAATTCTTGGTCTGCCGTATAACGAAAATGTAGACATCTGGTCTGTGGGCTGTATTATGGGTGAGCTAATACGTGGCAGTGTTTTATTCAAAGGCTCCGATTATTTGGATCAATGGATGAAAATTATCGAACAAATCGGTACACCAGAGAGAAGTTTCTTTGCCGATTTATCACCAAATGTTCGACAGTATGTTGAGAGCTTAGCGCGACATGAGGGCTACACCATCGAACGGTTATTTCCCGATGCATTATTTTATTTCGACACAGAAAGTGTCGATGAAAGTGATCTAAATGAATATCAACAGAATACAGACGCTGCAAGAGATTTATTGGCTCGAATGCTTAGTATCGACCCAAAACATCGCATTTCTGTTGATGAAGCCTTACATCATAGCTACATAAATATGTGGTATAAGGAGGAGGAAGTTAATGCACCCGTACCGCATATCTGTAATAATGTGGATATCGAGCAGGAAGAGCACAATATTATGGAATGGAAGAAAATTATTTATGATGAAATAATCGGTTCGCCAAGAGAGTTAATATAATTTGATAACTTAAATTGTTTATACGTTCTTTTTTGTTCGCATTTGTGTTTGGGACACCTAGTCGAGGGTAAAATTCGATTTTTTAGACTTTTGGATTTATTGTCTTAAACAAAATAAAACGGGTTGGTATTTGAGATAACAAATGTATGTCAATACATTTGGCCTTGGTTTTGAGTGGTTATTTTTGAAAATGGATTTTGTTTTTATTTGAATGTTCTTGCTATCTACAGAGGTTTTTAAAAGGGACTTCTAAAGTAATACATAAGTGAGTCGTTTATTTTGAAAGTGATTGAAGTCCTTTTTTGGGTGCTGTATACTAAGCTGTACGTTTTCAACCAAAGTTTTATGGTTTTTCAAAATTATTACGCCTAGTAGTATTTGGTACAAACACTCTTACATATGACAGATGTGGTTTGAATACATAAATATTTACATTTCATTGCTAGAAGCTTTATTAGGCATAACTGAAATGTTTACCAGTTATTAATTTATATAGATATATGTGGAAATATATATGTGGCAAATGCTGTAGTTTAATCTAATTGAAAGTATTGATAAACGTACATTCCTACATTTGTATATATCGTTTGTGGGCATGTTCATGATTTGAATATGCAAAACAAACTTAAGAACATACACAAACATTAAAAAAAAACTTCAATTACGATGGTCATATGAGAACATGATTTTTTGTAAGCTATTGAAGAATACGAATATGTGATTTCAAGAAGATGGTGTCACATGTCAACACAACTCGAGTGAATTTTTAGTCAAAGGCAAAAGTCGAATAGTCAAAAAATCGACTTTTTGGTCAGGGAAAAAATCGAAAAGTCTAAAAGTCGACTTTTACGCTCAACTACGCATCCCTACTCGTAATATGTGTCAAAAAATGGTCGAAATTTATCTCAAAAAAATCAATGCTTGCAACAGTTTGCGTGAAACTCATTTAAACTTTGTAATAAAAATATAAATTGTAAAAAATTATATTTAATTTAAGTTTACTTTTAAAGCCACGGCAGACTAGGTAGAAACTGACCAACTAGCCCCACTTTGGGTGTCAGTGAAGCAGGTTCCACGTTGGGCGCCAATAAAAGAGCTCGTGATTAAGATATGAGTCCATCAAATGGGGCAAGCTTGAAGCGGAGTGACTTTATTCAATTTATTTGGATTCAATTTCTTAAAATGACTTTCGTCTAATAATGGCTCTTATATCTACTTAGCATTACTTATTATACCCTACATAACTATGTTGTCAGGGTATTATAACTTGGTGCAGACCCACCTTTAAGTATACCGATCTTCACATCTCGACTAGCTGAGTCGATCTACACATGTGTGTCCGTCTGTCCATTATAATTTGTAAACACGATACAGGCCACAGTTATGGACCAATATTCACGAACTTTTGCATGTAGAATGAGTTCTGGCCAGTGAAGACCCCTATTGTTTTTGGAAAAGATCGGTTAATATTTAGGGGGTGAAATGGACCAAACACTTTATTTTTTTCGGTTTTTCTGGTCGCTCCAGAGGCCGCAAATAGGGCCTTAACACCGCGAATTTTTGCATGGAGAAGGGGATCGGGCCAAAGAATAAGTATGCCTGTTTTGATAAAGATCGGTCAATATTTAGCGGGTCAAATGAACCTTGACTTTTGTGTGAAAAATCACAAAATTTCTATTCTTTGGCGTATATATTTGCCCCTGAAGGACCTACACCAGAGAAGTTGATAGTATTTTCAAGAGGAGATATTATATATATGAGATATTATTTAGAAACCCATTTCCACACTAGAGGGCGACATTATAGCGCTGATTGCTTTGAAAATTTCCATGAGATTCCAGTTGTGGTCAAAAACAACTCCTATAATTTTCGGTGATGATCACATAATAATATTGGGATGAAATGGACCGACAACTTAATTTTTTGTGTTTTTTCGAGTCGATCTATAGGCCACAATTGAAAGCCGAACATCACAACAAACCCACGGTGAAGGGAATATGGACAAGTAATTAGAAGGACTGAATATTAGTAATATTCGGAAAATATGTCAGTGTAAGGAAAAGGTGCTGTTGACCTCTAATGGGGCAAGAGGGTGCAAATATCACGAAATATTGTCCAGGATCGGAATAAACACCAGCAGAAAGTTAGAGTTCCAAGGTAGTTGTGTAGGGTATCGTATGGTGGCCCCGTCCGACGATTGAAGTTTTAGAAGATTATATTGAAAATAAAAATATTTTTGAAACAATAACCTCCATAACATTTGCGCGCAATAAACTAAAAATGAGATCACGAACAAATTCGGAGTCAACAAATTTTTCTCTATATATGTAACAAAAATCATTGACGTAGTACGAATAAAAACGTTTTTATACTCTACACAACTATGTTGTCAGGATGTTATAGCTTTGTGCAGCCCGAAGAGTTTGTAACGCAGCGAAATATTGGTCCTAGACCCACCTTTAAGTATACCGATCGTTATATCTCGACTAGCTGAGTCGATCTAGACATGTGTGTCCGTCCGTCCGTCCATTATAATTTGTAAACACGATACAAAAAATCTTCACGA
>NW_026876654.1:0-19749 GCF_032173495.1 Musca vetustissima
CGAGAGCCTACCCATAAGGCGTGGATTTTTTAAAGAATATTTTTCGAGAGCCTACCCATAAGGCGTGGATTTTTTAAAGAATATTTTTCGAGAGCCTACCCATAAGGCGTGGATTTTTTAAAGAATATTTTTCGAGAGCCTACCCATAAGGCGTGGATTTTTTAAAGAATATTTTTCGAGAGCCTACCCATAAGGCGTGGATTTTTTAAAGAATATTTTTCGAGAGCCTACCCATAAGGCGTGGATTTTTTAAAGAATATTTTTCGAGAGCCTACCCATAAGGCGTGGATTTTTTAAAGAATATTTTTCGAGAGCCTACCCATAAGGCGTGGATTTTTTAAAGAATATTTTTCGAGAGCCTTTTTCGAGAGCCTACCCATAAGGCGTGGATTTTTTAAAGAATATTTTTCGAGAGCCTACCCATAAGGCGTGGATTTTTTAAAGAATATTTTTCGAGAGCCTACCCATAAGGCGTGGATTTTTTAAAGAATATTTTTCGAGAGCCTACCCATAAGGCGTGGATTTTTTAAAGAATATTTTTCGAGAGCCTACCCATAAGGCGTGGATTTTTTAAAGAATATTTTTCGAGAGGCTACCATAAGGCGTGGATTTTTTTAAAGAAAAATTTCGAGAGACTACCATAAGGCGTGGATTTTTTTAAAGAAAAATTTCGAGAGGCTACCATAAGGCGTGGATTTTTTTAAAGAAAAATTTCGAGAGGCTACCATAAGGCGTGGATTTTTTTAAAGAAAAATTTCGAGAGGCTACCATAAGGCGTGGATTTTTTTAAAGAAAAATTTCGAAAGGCTACCATAAGGCGTGGATTTTTTTAAAGAAAAATTTCGAGAGGCTACCATAAGGCGTGGATTTTTTTAAAGAAACAATTCGAGAGACTACCATAAGGCGTGGATTTTTTTAAAGAAAAATTTCGAGAGGCTACCATAAGGCGTGGATTTTTTTAAAGAAAAATTTCGAGAGGCTACCATAAGGCGTGGATTTTTTTAAAGAAAAATTTCGAGAGGCTACCATAAGGCGTGGATTTTTTTAAAGAAAAATTTCGAGAGGCTACCATAAGGCGTGGATTTTTTTAAAGAAAAATTTAGAGAGGCTACCATAAGGCGTGGATTTTTTTAAAGAAAAATTTCGAGAGGCTACCATAAGGCGTGGATTTTTTGAAGAATATTTTTTTAAAGGCTACCATAAGGCGTGGATTTTTTGTTTACTTGTGTAGCCTGGTATGTTTCTATACTTCACCTGGTATGTTGCATTTCACTTGCTATTATTTCAGTTTTTGCAGTGCTTCCTACATTAGTTTTGATCATATCGTACAAGCACAAACAACCAATCAAAAACAATTTTTGATGCCAGCTAAACACCTTTAAGCTGCTTTTGTAAGGCATCTTAAATATTTTAGACACTTTAAACGTGAACAGATTTTTTGATTATTATAAGAAAATAAAACATTTGTTCAGGTAAATTGTTTTTTTTTTGTGGTGGCCGATAGACATTTGTTTTTTTTTTTTTGGGTAATAGAAGATATTGATCAGTAAATCTGGCCAAAGAAAATTATTGTAACTTCATAACAAAATTGGAGGATATTTTTTGGAAAAATCTTTTTGCCTATACAATTTCTTTATCTCCATAGTCAATACAAAAATATTGAAAATTTTATCTTTTGATTTCAACTAATAAAAGGAAAAGACAATACGATGAATTTGAGTTGACCAAAAACTACCTTTTGTTTTTATATCTACATACCCAATCCGAGCTAAGTTACAAGAATTCTACGCCTGCACATGCCTTTAAAATAATCCGCGGCTGATCTTTGAAGAAATATTCTTTAAAAAATCTACGAATGGACGGAGCTCCGAAAAATATTCTTTAAGAAAATGTACGCTTGGATGGAACTATGAAGAAGTATTATTAACAAAAATCTATAACTTTTGTTGGTTACTTAAAAAATGCTCATTAAAAATCACGTTAAGAAGGACCGTTAAAAAAATATCATTAAAAAATTGAATTTTTTAATCTACACCTGGAGCAAGAAACCCGTGGTATGTAATGCTACTGCCGTAATGCTACTTTTGTGAAAAATGCAGGGTATAGGGAAACCCTGCAGGCAGCAGCAATACGTAATACGAGGAAGAATTATCCGGAGAAAGGGAGAGAGGATAAACGTGTTTTTAGAAAAACGAAAAAAGAACAAGAAACCCGTGAGCGTGTTGATTAGTACAATGTGCCCCGTGCATAAAAAAGGAGACAAGACGGAAAGAGGAATTAGCATTATTCCCATCGCATATAATGTGCTATCTAGCGTGCTGTGTGATCGACTGAAGCCAATTATCAATGGCATTATTATACGATACCACTACTGCTTCAGACCTACCAAATCCATCATTGACCAGATTTTCAGTCTGCACCAGATCCTGAAAAAGACACACGAAAAACACATCGACACATTCAACCTATTTGTGGACTATAAAGCCGCATTCGATAGCCCTATCCGTTCAGAGGTGTTTAAAGCTACGTCTGCGTTTGACATTCCTGCAAAATGAATATGGCTAAGCAGGAAAACTTTAACTGGCACAAGGTCAGGGCTCTCGGAGCCCTTTAATACCGAACGAAGATTCAGAAAAGGTGACAGTTTATCGTGTGATCTTTTTAACATCCTGCTGGTAAAGATTATACGAGAGTCAAAGGTGAACAGAAATGGCACTCTGTACACCAAACAACACATGTAACTCGCCTACGCCGATGACATCGATATAATGGGTCGAACATTGCGAACAGTAATAGCCACCTTTAAACAAATTTAGAAGGAGTCTGCCAATGTGGGTGTAGTAGTAAAAGGCGAGAAGACCGACCTAATGGTATCAACGCACAAGACGTCCAGTAGACTCGGACCAACTGTGGAACTTGTAACCTACAGCTTCGTGGTAGTCATGCCAAAAAAGGAAAAAGGATAGTGTTGGCCACCATATGGTCTAAGTTAGCAATTCACAAACAAGGCCACCTCTCGCAAGACCAAACACTCTCACACTCTCCCGTGCTGTTGTATGGATCAGAAGCATGGTTACTTGCACAGCAGATGAGGCAGCTCTTGGAGTGTTTTGGAGAAACATTATTCTAAAGATCAATGGGCCGGCTAGGTCATGTTGTGAGAATGGATAAGGATGCCTCAGCTCAAAAGGCATATAAAAGCGATCTAATTGATGGATCACGTGGAAGGGGAATGCCATGAATTTGATGGAAACATCAAGTGGAAAGCAATTGGAAGAGCTGCGCACAAGACCGACGCGCCTGGAAATCTTGTTTAAGCTCGGCTAATGGACCAAATATTCTGCCACAAGCCAGCTATATAAGTAAGCTGCGATGGGCCAAAATTTCTTTAAAAAAATCGATTTTGAGGACCATTGAAAATATTTGTTTTTTTTTTTAAGAAATATTCCTTAATATCGATTTGATGAACTATAGAAAAATATTTATTTTAAAAATTATACGCATGGATGGGCCTTTGATGAAGTATTCCTTGTATAGAACCTTGCGTTGATTCCATTAAAAATTATCCTTAAAAATCACGCCTACATGGACCTATGCATAAATATTTCTTAAAAATCCGCCTTCAATAGGCATAGATTTTTAAAGAATATTTCTCAGAGCTCCAAAAAGGAATGGATTTTAAAAGAATAGACATTTGAAATTTTCTCTAAAAATCCACTCCTTACTTTGGCATTGAAAAAATTAAGTATTTTTGAAATTGAAAATATTATTTTTATAAATATACACTTCCGTTAGTCCACCTCCTATTTTTTATTTTTTATATATACAAATATTGCCTCTAATGACTTCTCTCCCAAACAGATACACTCCCCACTATCACCTCATTTATTATCACGAACACGTTTGCCAAATTACCGCTGCGATTATTTTAATTTTTGTTCACAAATTAAAAAGCAAATTAAGTGCAATAAAAATGATCAGTGGTGACTCTAAGTACAACACTTTTTAATGTTTTGTTTTTTTTTTTCTAAAAAAAACTTGAAGGTTTCTTTGACAAATCTGTTGGTGAGAATCGCAAAAGTTAAGTGACAATAAAAAAAATATTGTAGCACGAAAAACGTTACCACTAAACTCTGGTAAAGGGGGACATGATTAGTCAGCAATGTGGGTCACTACAATCTAGTATTGAGTTTGGTTGTTGTTATTTTTTTGTATTATTTTTAACATTGATTTACATTCAAAGTAATTTAAGATAAATCAATTTAATTATATTAAGTGACCATGATTTGAGAAGGTAGCAAAAAATTATAATTGGCAAAATGCAATATGGAAGGAAAATGATTTGAAAATTAAAAAAAAAAAACAAAATTGATTCCGAATGTGGCCTCTAATCCTTAACCTGGGAATCATTTTACAAAGTTGTTATCCCTTACCCTTTCCCTTCATATCATTCATTTTGACACTTCTATACATGTGTTTTTGCTCATTTTTATTATCCATCATAAATTACCCACTAACCTTGTCTTTTAGTACACATTAATACTGGCATAATTTTTTTTTTGTCTGCAGACAGTCAGCTCCAACTGATCAGGTTAACCTGCTCCTTGGTTTTACTACCACTCTTCAGAGATTACAATCAATTAATGTCTTTTTAATAGCGCTTTAATAAAACTATAACAGACAGACAAACAAACAGACATTCAACTCCGACATGTTACAATACAAAAAGTTAAGCACATATCCCCACACACACTCACAAACATCTGCACTTGATATGCAACCAATGTTCAACAGTTGATGAATGGCATGGAGTAACAACTTCAACACTGCACTAAAATGCATTTATCATCATAAAAATTATGTCATATTACTGCTCTAAAATCTCCACTTCGATTTGGCCAGATGTCCATTTGTGTCCGGTTTTTTGTTCGTTTCGTTTCGTTTCTTCTACTGCTCATTGACATAAAAGGTCATAACCTAAATTTTGAATAAAAACCAACGAGACGGAGTGAAGGGATTTAAAAACATAATTTTGAAAGGCCGGATTAGTTTGACATATTTTGAAATGGGGGTAAGCTTTTAAAGGACAAACATATATAATGTACATTAAAGAAGTCCAACATGATTTAGGAAATAAAAAATCGAATAAGAAACTTTAAATAAAGAATAAGTTAGGATGGATTTTTTAAAAAATATTTTTTAGGGGCCACGATTAGCCGTCGATTTTTTAAACAAAAATTTTAGGGGTTAAAATAAGGGATCGATTTTTTAAAGAATATCTTTTGGGTCCACAATAAGGCGTGGATTTTTTAAAGAATATTTTTGTTAGGGTCCACAATAAGGCGTGGATTTTTTAAAGAATATTTTTGTAAGGTCCACAATGAGGCGTGGATTTTTTAAAGAATATTTTTTTAGGGGCCACAATAAGGCGTGGATTTTTTAAAGAATATTTTTGTAAGGTCCACAATAAGGCGTGGATTTTTTAAAGAATATTTTTTTAGGGGCCACAATAAGGCGTGGATTTTTTAAAGAATATTTTTGAAAGGTCCACAATAAGGCGTGGATTTTTTAAAGAATATTTTTGAAAGGTCCACAATAAGGCGTGGATTTTTTAAAGAATATTTTTGAAAGGTCCACAATAAGGCGTGGATTTTTAACCCTACACAACTATGTTGTCAGGGTATTATAGCTTTGTGCAGCCCCAAGAGTTTGTAACGCCGCGAAATACTGGTCCTAGACCCACCGATTGTCATATCTCGACTAGCTGAGTCGATCTAGGCATGTGTGTCCGTCCGTTCGTCTGTCCATTATAATTTGTAAACACGATACAGGCCACAGTTATGGACCAAATTTCACGAAATTTTGCATGTAGGATGGGTTCTGGCCAATGAAGACCCCTATTGTTTTTGGTAAAGATCGGTTAATATTTAGGGGATGAAATGGACCAAATACTTAATTTTTGTCGCATTTTCTCGTCACTGCAGAGGCCGCAATTATGGCCCAAACATCGCAAAATTTTACATTGAGAAGGGGATTGGGCCAAAGAATTAGCATGCCTTTTTTGATAAAGATCGGTCAATATTTAGCGGGTCAAATGAACCCTGACTTTTGTGTGAAAAATTACAAAATGTTTATTGCTTCTGAAGGACTTAGAGCCGAGAAGTTGATAGTATATTCAAGTGGAGTTGTTGACCTTTAAATTGATACCAATTATATGGCTGTATGTACTCTGATGTGGGAGTTATACCTAATCAGGTAAAGGTGACTATGTGCATAGTATTACTATTACTCCATTAGAGAACGGAAATGTCGCGCTGATCGCTTTGAAATTATACATGAAGTTCCGATTATGATCAAGGACGATGCCTATAGTTTTCGGCGAATTTGAGATGATTCAGGGGGTGAAATCAAACGAAAAAATTAATTTTGTCAGATCATCCCATATTTTACAAGGTGAAGGGAATCTGGCCAAATACTTAGAGTGGCTGTTTAGATGATGATCGGTCAATATTCACAGGGTCAAATCAACCAAAACCTAAAGTGACCAATTTTTTATTTTATGGCGTAAAAATTCACTTCAAGAAAAAACAAATTATGGAAAATATGCCAGGGCTAGAAAGTGGAGTTGTTGATCTTTAATCTGTAAAATCGGTGCAAATATCACGAAATATTACCCAGACTCAGAATATAGAACCGCAGAAAGTTTGATGTTCGTGGTAGTTGTGTACGGTATCATATGGTCGACCCCGTCCGACTATACTGCTCCGCTCACTGCTTTAAAGAATATTTTTTAGGGGCCACAACAAGGCGTGGATTTTTTAAAAAATATTTTTTTATGGGCCACAACAAGGCGTGGATTTTTTAAAAAATATTTTTTTATGGGCCACAACAAGGCGTGGATTTTTATTGAATATTTTTTTAGGGACCACAAGAAGGCGTTGATTTTTTAAAGAATAAACCACACTGTGGTAGAGGGTATTATGGCTTTGTGCATATGTTTGTAACAGGCAAAAGGAATCGAGATAGACCCATGGTTCCCTTTGAGAATATGCATAGAATCACTTTCTGAGTCGATTTATTCATGTCCGTCCGTCTGTCCATGTTAAATTGTAAACAAAGTACATAGGTCACTTATTTGGCCCAAGGACCAACCCTATTGAAATTGTAAAAAATCGGTTCAGATTTAGATATAGCTCCCATATATAGGGACTTTGGTAAATAGTGTACCAAAGTCCCTATATATATTTCGATTTGCACGAAATTTGACACAGCGTACTGAATTAGGTCTGGAATGATGTGTGCTAAGTTTCGTGAAAATTGAGTCAGATTTAGATATAGCTCCCATATATATTTTCCTCCGATTTAAGGTAAAAAGTGTATTAAAGTCCATATACATTTTTCGATTTGCACGAAATTTGGCCCAGCGTACTGAAGTCAGCCGAAACTGATGTGTGCAAAGTTTCGTAAAAATCGATTGAGATTTAGATATAGCTCCCATATATAGTTTCGTCCGATTTTTTGTGAATGATGCACCAAACTCCCAATATTTATCCGATTGAGCAAAAGTTTACATAGCGAATACAATTGAGGAAAAAATGATTTGTGATAAAGTTTGCTGAAATCGGTTCAGATTTTGATATATCGTCACCTAAAATGCAAAAAGGCGTAACTAACAAAAAATTGAAAATTGACTTTTTGAATGAATATTGTGAATGTCAATAAACTACATGTGTTGACAAAGTTTTACACGTCTGCGGTCAAAAAAGGAGATTCTATTAACAAAAAATAAAAAGTCGTAACTACAAGTGAGTTTATTTGATAAATGCAAAAAGGCGTAACTAACAAAAAATTCGCATTTTTACTTAATTGTTATGACTGCCATTAAACTAAATAACTAAATTTGTTAAAAAATGATAATCTATTATTCGTCATATGCAATATCACCCTGCCGGGCATACTTTTTCATTTCACATGACATGTTTATAGTTTTCATTCAAAACAGTTTTTTGCTTCTCCTACACAATTATGCTTTTGTTAGTTACGCCTTTTTGCATTTTAGCTAACGATATGTATTTTCGTTCGATTTTATGTAAATAGTGCACCGAAGGGCCTATGTTTGTTCGATTTACACGAAATTTAGCAGAGGGTATTAAATTGAAAAAACAAATGGTGTATGCAACGGTTACTCAATTAGGTCCATGTGTTTATACATAGCTCCCATGCATAATTTTATTCCATTTCATAGAAATGGTACACCAAAGAATTCAATACTGGTATTCAAGACTGGAATTCAAGACAGAATGGTATGTGTATGGGGTTTTTCAATTCGTTCAAATATCTATCTAGATAGCACATTTAATTTCGCCCGATTTCATCTCAACATAACATTAACATCTCTTGTATGTACCCAAAGTGATGAAGGCCCGTCCGACTTTTGAACTTTCCTTACTGGTTTTACGTTTCCTTCTGTGCATGTTCTCATTCACAAACAAACGACTTAAGACACAAACCTATTATTTTCATATTTTATTTTCATTATTTTTGTGAAAGTCTTTTTTTGTAACTTTGTCAGCCTTTTATGGCAAGCAAAGAAAAAAAACTACATCCGTGTTTAAGTTAAGAATCGCAATGACGTTAGAACAATGTGAGCCATTGTTGAATGCAGCTGAGCTAAGCTTAAAAAGGGATGAATGATTGACTTTAGTGACTGACACTGGTTGCAGATTGTAATTCATTCAAGAGTAACGCCTTATTTTGATTAGTTTGTTTCATTGTTAATATTTTTTTCTCTTTTTTTCATAAAGATTATAAATTAATTTTCTTAGCCACTGCAATAATTTCCGATAATTACCCCTTGACGCTATATAAGGTGATTATTATATTCATTGAAATATAGTTACTAATTTGTTTGAGAAAACAAATCAACTTTATGAGCTCTATATAGAGAGACCCCTGTGTGTGCTATTCGAGTCGAATATTCACATATAAAGTAATATCCGTAATGCTTAGCTTGAATAGATTCTTTGTTTTGTTGCTGTGTTTTGTTTTTTTTTTATTTTTTATAATTGTAATTTTTTGCAAAATAAATTATAACAAAAACGCCAACAATTGATATAGAATGAACTTATTTGGTTCAGTGGCTCAGTATGTCCAGCTGTCTGTCCGTCTGACAATTGCATTGACCACCTAGCCAGTCAGCCAGTCAATGTTTCAGGCGGTCATTTGCTTGTAAACGGCAAGTAAACGACCTTGAAGGTAAACCATTTTTTCTTACTGCCTTACATTATCATTGACTAACTTTATATTTTGTTGTTGTTGTTTTGCTGTGCTTTGAACTAATAAAAAGTTGTTCGCAAAGAGACTTCAATTTATAAATAAAAAAATATAATTGTAACACAATCTTATTCATGTGTGGCAAATAAATACATGTGTGTCTGTGTGTGTGAGTTTGGTTTAATTTTTTTAATCGTTGAATACAAGTCAAAGGTGAAAAAGCAATCTAAGAAGAAAAAAATATGGTATTTGGATAGACCAGAAGTACCGGAACAAAATTGCAAGACAAGACAATCTTGCCACTGGCACAGAAAGTTGTTAATTTATTCCATTATAAATATTTATACAACGAACTAAGAAAGAATACGATTGAATGAAAATTCTATTTATTTCAAAAATAATTATTTTTGATTGAAATTATATAAAAATTAACCTCAATTAATACCCATGGCACGCCTTAAAACTACATAAGGCATGGATTTTAAAAATATTTTTTTTGAATAGCTATATAAAGCATGGAGGTGACGTAGGGGATAATAGATACCAAGCAACGGCTTTGATTGGATTTAACATGGCGAAGCCCAGGCTTATCTTGGTCCCTCTTTCATCTCAATTCTGGACACTGACCTCCACGCTATGTCACCTGGGATATAGCTATTTTTCATCACCCGTTGAAATAGTGAGGCGTCGTGTTAGTTGTCCACACTCGGAAAACCCCTCTTACTATGAAAAAGCAACGAAAAAGTAAACCAAACCCCCCCCAATGTTGACGACCCCCGCAAACGTATAAAGGTCCGCGATCTGCGAATATGCACTTGGAATGTTCGCACGTTGTACAGAACAGGCGAAAACTGCGCCTTGGCGGATGTATTCAAGAAGTACAAAGCCGATATTATTGCATTATAGGAAATGTGATGGAAAGGGACTGGCGTAAGTAAATCAGATGATTCCGCCTTGTATTATAGCTGCCATGAAACGAGACGTGAATTTGGCTGCGGATTTATTTATGGTTAATAGGAGAATAAAAGACCTCGTCTCCAGATTCACTCCAGTAGATGAGCGAATTGTTATGATCCGCATAAAAGCGAAGTTCTTCTACATAAGTGTTATTTGCGCCCGTGCTCCGACGGAAGTCAAAGGTGAACAGACCAAAGACATTTTTTACGAGCGCCTAGAAACAGCATATGATCGCTGCCCTGACCATGACATTAAAATAATATGTCATGGGAAAATATATTTGGCCCAACCTTCGGAAAATTCAGCCTCCATGAAGTTACATCAGGCAACGGTATGAGGATTCAAACATCTCGATATACACAAGGCCACCTGGATTTCTAATCAAGCAACGAGAAATTAAATTGACCATGGTGTGATAGACGGAAGGCATTCGTCCAGTGTTTAAGACATTCGATCGATACGTGGAGCGAAAATCGGACCACTACCCTTTGGCAGCCATTGTTCGCACCTATCTTAATGTAGCAGCAAAGGTGCGATCTAATGTAACACGGAAACTAAACGTTTAAAAGCTGGAGTGATACGTGGAGCGAATATCTAATCGGACCATTACCTTGTGGCAGCCAAGGTTCGCACACGTCTTAATGTAGCAGCAAAGGTGCGATCTAATGTAATACGGAAACTCGACGTCGAAAAGCTGGATACACAACAGGTAGCCAAGGCCTACTCCGCTCAACTTACCTACCTTGTTGAAAGCACTTCTTGTCCCGATAATAGTATAGAAGCACAATGATAAATAATTGCCAAACTGCAGCAAAGCCATCACGTGGGTACCAAAAACCACCATCAAGAAACCCATGGTACAATCCGGAGTGTCGTAATGCTACTGATGTGAAAACCGCAGCGTATATGGCAACCTTGCAGACTGTAGCAACTCGTAATGCGATAGATAATTAGCGGGAGAAATGGAGAGAGGAGAAACATATTTTCAGAAAAAAAACAAAATGAACAAGAAAAACGTGAGCGTGAGCAAATCGAGATGTACAGGAGTCACAATGAAGTCCGAAAACTCTACCAACGAGTAAAACACCAAACCGAAGGCTATGGTGCAGGCACATCCTACTGTAGAGATGAAGAAGGAAACCTGGTGAGAGATACACACAGCGTGTTGAGGATCTGGAAGGAGCATTTGAAAAGCTTCTGGTATCAAATAGTGGCGGTGAAGAAGATACCCCAGAACCAATAAGAGATGACGGTATAGAGTGTATACCACCTAGCCAAGATGAAGTCAGAATAGCAATCAATGGGCTGAAGAATAATAAAGCAGCTGGTGCCGATGGGTTGTTAGCAGAACAGTTCAAGACCGGTTGTAAGATGCTGGTCAGGAGCATGCACCAGCTGATTAACACAATTTGGCTAGATGAATGCATGCCCAAAGATTGGAACCTCAGCATCCTGTGTCCCGTGCACAAAAAAGGACACAAGACAATATGTGCCAACTATAGAGGAATAAGTCTCCTTCCCATCGCATATAAAGTGCTATCCAGTGTGCTGTGTGAACGATTGAAGCCAATGGTCAATGACATCATCGGACCATACCAATGCGGCTTCAGACCTGGCAAATCGACCATAGACCAGATTTTCACTCTGCGCCAAATCCTGGAAAAGACCCACGAAAAACACATCGACACATATCACCTATTTGTCGACTATAAAGCCGCATTCGACAGCCCTATCCGTTCAGAGGTGTTTAAAGCCATGTCTGCGTTCGGCATTCCTGCAAAATTAATACGGCTATGCAGGATAACTTTAAGTGGCACAAGGTCAGCCGTTAAAGTAGGAAAGGACCTATCGGAGCCCTTCACTACCGAACGAGGATTCAGACAAGGTGACAGTTTGTCGTGTGATCTTTTTAACATCCTACTGGAAAAGGTCATACGAAACGCAAAGGTGAACAGAAATGGCACTCTCTACACCAAACAACACCAGTTACTCGCCTACGCCGATGACATCGATATAATGGGTCGAACATTGCGAGCGGTAACAGCCACCTTTGAACAAATTGAAAAGGAGTCTGCCAAAGTGGGTCTGGCAGTAAACGGCGAGAAGACCAAGCTGATGGTATCAACGCGCAACACGTCCAGTAGACTCGGACCAACTGTGGAACTTGAGAACTACAGCTTGGATTTTATATACCTTGGTACCGCCATAAACAAACAGAATGATATCAGTTTTGAAATTCGGAGAAGGATAGTGATGGCCAACAGATGCTACCATGGTCTAAGTAAGCAGTTTAGAAACAAGGCCACCTCTCGCCAGACCAAACTCACACTTTACAAGACGCTGATACTACCCCTGCTATTATATGGATCTGAAGTATGCGTACTCACGCAAGCAGATGAGGCAGCTCTTGAAGTGTTTGGGAAAAAAATTCTCTGAAAGATCTATGGGCCGATCTGGGTTGGCGGTGAATCTCGGACATCGACATTGTTAGACGTATGATGGCCTTCCCCTTCTGATGGCTCACGCAGAAGGGGAAGCCAACGAATAAGATGGAAAGATCAAGTGGAAGACAACATTGCCGAATATCAAACTGGGAAAAACTGCGCAAAAGACCGACGCGCCTTGAAGTCTTTTTTAAGCTCGGCTTATGGAACGAAAGTTCTGTCACAAATCAGATAAGTAAGTATATAGGGCGTGGATATAAAAAAAATGTGGATAGCTATATAAGGCCTGGATTTTTAAAATAATTGTAGTTGCTAATAGTATTGTGTGTAAAGTAGTGTCATGACCTTAGGCTAATGACCTTTTGAACTTCCCCATAGCCAAATAATAAAAAAAAACTCAACACCAGCCATGCGGCAATGCCTCCACTAAACTGTGTCATAGATGCTGTCGTTGCTGCTACTGCAACTATTTGTGTTTACGATTGTGTGTAGTTACAGCTTCGGAACGTGGCACACTCATATATTTGTAATAACATAATTATGACCGTAAACCTCGAAAGATGTGCTACTGCTTTTGCTGCCGCATCGGTTTGTTGTAAAGCCAAGCTAGAAATTTGAACTTGACCTCAAGTAATAAAAAAAATAAACAAAAAGCTACACTTAACGTAAAAACCATGGAGCATAAAAGAATAATAAAAAATATTGAATTAAAAAATACGCGGTAACAAAACGCCCCATAATTTTGTAGACAACAAAAAATTATAAATAATAATAAAATAGCAACAGCGAATTTATTGATATAATTGGGGTGGTAGTAAAAAAGTAAGGTAGCAGTCTTCGAAAAATTCTTGGGAAAATTTTGAAAAATTATTTTTATTTTTTTTTTTTGCCTACTCATCATCTATATTTTATGCTAAACTTGAATAATTAAAATAATTTATTTTATGTTGATAATAACTCAGCGTGGGAGCTGCCGTACACTAACTCCCACCATACACAATTTATCAGCTCTAATTGTGTCTGTCTTCCGTTTGTGAGCTTTTTGCTTTTTTATGAAGGTTTATAATAAAATGTAAATAAAATTTAAACTCACTAATTGCAGGTTCAGAAAAAAAATAAAAGCGTCAATTTAGGCGCCATTCAAAATTTTCGGCACTCCCTTCAACACTACACACGA
Source organism: Musca vetustissima (assembly GCF_032173495.1). NCBI lineage: Eukaryota > Metazoa > Arthropoda > Insecta > Diptera > Muscidae > Musca > Musca vetustissima. The sequence continues at coordinate 13,852 of NW_026876654.1, forward strand.
CGAACACCCACACAAATAGTGTGCGGGTGTAGAGATTCCCATAATAGTTAAACGAATGTACATTGTTGTTGTTGAAGGTGTAGAGTTTTTTTCATTTTAATTATACCTCTGATTTCTTTTTTTTATGGGCAAAAATAAAGACAAAACAGCAACACTTACTACCCAGTTTTTTTTTGAAATTTATGAATTTTTATATTTATGTATTGACGCACTAAGAGAACGCCGAATGTAAATATGACAATGATATAAGTAATTAGTCCAATATATGACTTCTATAGAGAACCATATATTGGACTTTTATAAGAAAACATTATTTATTTTCTGTTAGAAATCCATGGGTCTTCTTTATAAGTTCGACTGCTCTGGCCTGTTTAGTATTCTATAACAAGACCACTTTCCTTTCTGATAAAACTGATTTGTTTTGAGGGATTTTATATGAAGACTTTTTGCTTTTATATAAATGCGAATTTTGGAAATTTTGTGTCTTCATAGAAAGTCCTTCTGGTATAACCAAGACCTTTTGATCGTATACTGAAAGATATTTTTCAAATCTGTTATAAAATACTTTCTATGAAAAATCTCCATCTGGTCTGTTTGGCATTTTATAAGAAGATCCTTGGATCTTCTGCTAGTGTAGAAGAAAGACTTCCTTTAGAGGACCAGGATTTCCGGGGATAGTAGTATTAAATTTTTTCTGATATGCAGTAAAAATAAACCCATTGTAATATATACTTCCCATATAAGATCCTCTACTTCTGGTAGGCATTGAAGAAAATATTTTCAAAAATTCGAAATTTTTATAGATCCACGACTGATTTTTGGGCTTATATTTATACACTGTCTTTGTCTTTGTGCATAAGTTTGTAACAGGCAATAGGAAACGATATAGACACGTGGTTCCTTTTGAGAATATGCATAGAATCACTTTTTAAGTCGATTTATGCATGTCCGTCCGTCTGTCTGTCGGTCCATGTTAAATTGTAAACAAAGTACAGGTCGCATTTATGATTCGAATAGGATGAAAATTGGCATATGTCACTTATTTGGCCCAAGGACAAAATCTATTGAAATTGGTAAAATCGGTTCAGATATAGCTCCCATATAAATTTTCGTCCGATTTAATGTAAATGGTGCACCAAAGTGCCTATATATCTTTCGATTTGCACGAAATTTGACATAGCGAACTGAATTAGGTCTAGAATGATGTCTGCCAAGTTTCGAGAAAATCGGTCCAGATTTGGATATAGCTCCCATATATAGTTTCGTCCGATTTCATGTAAATGGTGCCCCAAAGTCCCTATATATCTTTCGATTTGTACGAAATTTGGCATAACGTATTGAATTGAGCCTAGAATGATGTCTGCCAAGTTTCGAGAAAATCGGTCTAGATTTAGATATAGCTCGATGTATAGTTTCGTTGGATTTCATGTAAATGGTGCACCAAAGTCCCTATATATCTTTCGATTTGCACGAAATTTTGCATAACGTACTGAATTGAGCCTAGAAAGGTGTCTGCCAAGTTTCGAGCAAATCGGTCCAGATTTCTATATAGCTCCCATATATAGTTTCGTCCGATTTCATGTAAATGGTTCACCAAAGTCTCTATATATCTTTCGATTTGCACGAAATTTGGCATAACGTACTGAATTTAGTCTAGAATGAATGTCTGCCAAGTTTCGAGAAAACCGGTCCAGATTTCTATAAAGCTCCCATATATAGTTTCGTCCGATTTCATGTAAATGGTTCACCAAAGTCTCTATATATCTTTCGATTTGCACGAAATTTGGCATAACGTACTGAAAATCGGTCCAGATTTAGATATAGCTCCCTTTTATTATAGATTGATTATAAGTAATTGACGCACCAAGGATTCAATAAGCTGATAGGAACACAACGTTCTGAAATTAGTATAACCTAACCTGTGATAAGTTAGTTTGAAATCGCTTAATATTTGAATAGAGCTTCCATACATATTTTCGCCCGATTTCAAGTAAATTGGGCATCAAACTCCTCATGTTAGTCAGATTGACATCAAAGTTTGCACAACTTAAAAAATTGAACATAGAATTACGTAGTTGCGTTTTAGAAGTACAGACATAGCCCAACGGATGACCTATTTATATTTGTTTGAAGTCGATTTACATACTTTATGGATAGATCTAGGTAGATTCATATTTAGATAAATATCACATATTTTATTTCATCAATTTTTAATAGTCTTGTTTAATATACCCATAGTGGTGAAGGGTATCATATAGTCGGCCCCGTCCGACTTTACTACTTTCCTTACTGGTTTTATCCTACACAACTATGTTGTCAGGGTATTATAGATTTGTGCAGCCCCAAGAGTTTGTAACGCTGCGAAATATTGGTCCTAGACCCACCGATCTGATATCTCGACTAGCTGAGTCGATCTAGACATGTGTGTCCGTCCGTCCGTCTGTCCATTATAATTTGTAAACACGATACGGGCCGCAGTTATGGACCAATCTTCAGGAAATTTTGCATGTAGGATGGATTCTGGCCAATGATACCCTATTGTTTTTGGTAAAGATCGGTTAATATTTAGGGGATGAAATGGACCAAATACTTAATTTTTTCGGCCCAAACATCGCTAAATTTTTCATGGAGAATTGGCATGCATGTTTGGATAAAGATCGGTATTTAGCGTGTCAAATGGACCCTGACTTTTGTGTGAAAAATTACAAAATTTGTATTTTATAGCGTATAGATTTACACCTGAAGGACATATACACGAAAAGTTGTTGGCATATCCAAGGGCAGTGGTCGACCTTTAAATTGATACCAATTTATGGTCGTATGTACTCAGATGTGGGAGTTACACTTAAATATTTACAGGTGTTTATGCATTCAGATATTTTTTAGTAACCCTTTACCACACTAGAAAGCGGAAATATAGCGCTGATCGCTTTAAAATGTTTCATGATGGTCCAGTTACGTTCAAGGATAACACCTACAATTTTCGGTGATGATCAGATAATAATATTGTGATGAAGTGGACCGAAAACATAATTTTTTTCGAGCCGATCTATAGGCCGCAATTATAAGCCGAACATCACAACAAAACCCACGCTGGAGGGACAAGTAATTAAAGGGGCTGTACTGAATATTAGTAATATTCGAAAAATATGTCAGTGTAAGGAAGAGGTGCTGTTGACCTTATCGGGCAAGAGCGTGCAAATATCACGAAAATTTTGCTCAGGCTCGCATTAAAAATCCGCAGAAAGTTAGAATTCCGTGGTAGTTGTGTAGGGTATCGTATGGTCGGCCCCGTCCGACTTTACGGCTCCGCTCACTGGTTTTTTAATAAGAACTGTTGGTTTGATAAGATAAAACTTTCAGATTTTCTATAAGAGAAATAAATCTGGTCTTCCATAAAGGGCATCCATCTTGTCTCCTCTAAAATTGTTTTCATCTCATATGATCTTTGTAAGAAAAGGTGTTGGTGATTTTTAACCATTGTGTCTCGAATTGTCCAATATTTGTATTCTCTATACAAAGCTCAAAAATAGTCCAAGTATGATCTAGGCGAAAAATTGACCTGTCCCGAACGTGAAATAAAATGTTCACCTAACTCGCCTCTCAATAAGTCTATTATTACGCGTGATGTGTGGCAGGTGGCACTGTCTTGTTGAAACCAATTGTCATACAAGTCAAGTTCTTGCATCTGGGGTGAAAGAAACTTAAATATCATATCGTTGTGCTATTCACCATTTACAGTTACGATTCGTAGTATCTTTGAAAAAGTACGGTTCAATGATGCCACTAGCGCTTAAAACATGCACCAAAATCGGCAATTCTGCATACCCATTAAGCCAAAATGAGCTTTGTCGCTGTCGCACAATTTTTATACCCTTCACCACACTGTGGTACAGGGTATTATGTATTTGTGCATATGTTTGTAAACGACAAAAGTAGTCGAGATATGGTTCCTTTTGAGAATATGCATAGAATCGCTTTCTGAGACGATATATGCATGTCCGTCTGCCCGTCCGTCCATGTATTTTTGTGAACAAAGTACAGGTCGCATTTATGATCCGATTTGGATGAAATTTGGCACATGTCACTTAAAAAGCCCAAGGACGAACCCTATTGAAATTAGAGAAAATAGGTTCAGATTTAGATATAGCTCCCATATATAGTTTCGTCCGATTTTATGTAAATGATGCACCATTCTGCCAATATTGGTCCGATTTAGACAACATTTTGCACAGAATACTGAATTAGGTCTAGATTGATATGTGCCAAGTTTTGTTGAAATCGGTTCAGATTTAGATATATATAGCTCCCATATATAGTTTCGTCCGATTTTTATAAATGGTGCACCAAACTGAAAATAGTTGGTCCGACTTTAACAAAATTTTGCACAGCGTACGGAATGTAGTTCAGTTTGACATCTGTGAAGTTTTGTTGAAATCGGTCCAGATTTAAATATAGCTCCCATATATATTTAGTCCGATTTTAGGTAAATGGTGCACCAAACATCCAATATTTGTCCGATTGAGACAACATTTTGCACAGCATACTGAATTAACTGCAGTTTGATGTGTCTGAAGTTTTCTTGAAATTAGTTCAGATTTACATATATCTCCCATACAACATTTTAGGGACTTCATACAAATGTTACACCAAAAATTCAAGTCTGCCCGATTGACATGCATTTTTTTATAGATTTCAGATTTCCATGTGTATGGTTTTTATTGGTTCAAATATCTATGTAGATCAAATTTGTTTTTTACCCGATTCCATGTCAATGGTCACCAAAAGATGATATGCCTCTTCTATCAATATCTATATCTAAATCTGAACCGATTTTCACTAAACTTAGCACACCTCATTTAACGCTTAATTCAGTACGCTGTGCCAAATTTCGTGCAAATCGAAAGATATTTAGGGACTTTGGTGTACCATTTACCATAAATCGGACGAAAATGTATATGGGAGCTATATCTAAATTTGAACCGATTTTGTCCCAATTTTAATAGGGTTCGTTCATGGGTCAAATACATGAGATGTGCCAAATTTCATCCAATTCGAATAATAAATGCGACCTGTACTTTGTTTACAATTTAACATGGACTATAAGAAGATCTGTCATTGGTTCAACTGGTTCTAATTTGATATTTTGGTTTATGATTGGGTGACAAGTTCTCCTACCAGACATCAATATCGGCCCTAGTCCACATAAATATATGTAAATTTCTAGTGTATTTTCGTCTTATTTCGTATTATAGCTGCCATGAAACGAGACATGAATTTGGCTGCGGATTTATGGTTAACAGGAGAATAAAAGACCTTGTCTCCAGATTCACTCCAGTAGATGAGCGAATTGCTATAATCCGTATAAAAGCGAAGTTCTTTTACATCAGTCTAATTTGCGCCCATGCTCCGACCGAAGATAAAGATGAACAGACCAAAGAAGAAGAAACATAGGACAACTGCATGAGGTTGATCGAATTCGCGCGGCAGCAAAAAACATGGTAGTTAGCAGCACCAGATTCAAGTATCTCGATATACACAAGGCCACCTGGATTTCTCCTGATCAAACAACGAGAAATCAAATTGATCATGTTGTGAAAGACGAAAGGCATTCATCCAGTGTTTTAGACGTTCGATCGATCCGAGGAGCGAATATCGATTCGGACCATTACCTTGTGGCAGCCAAGGTACGCACCCGTCTAAATGTTGCAGCAAAGGTGCGATCTAATACAACACGGAAACTCGACGTCGAAAAGCTGCAAACACAACAGGTAGCCGAGGCCTACTCCGCTCAACTTACCCATCTGCTTGAAGAAAGCACTTCTTGTCCCGATAATAGTATAGAAGCACAATGGCAAAGAATTGCCCACTCCCTACAAACTGCAGCAAAAAGAACAA
>NW_026876655.1:0-20055 GCF_032173495.1 Musca vetustissima
GCTATTCTCTGTCCAATAAGAATTCAAAGCCACTTCGGTTGAAAAACGAGCGAAAAGTCGCCAAAACACCGAATAATGGAGGTACCGCTCCATGGAAGTTATTCGGAAACATTTTTGATAATTTTCAGTGGGGAGATTGTTTACCCAATGAGAATCCAAAATATTATATATAGTTAGAATGAATTCAGTTGTTAAACTTAACTAAATCTAAGTTGATTAATATTGACAATTTCTAATTTGCTGAAAATACTAAATTTCAGCAAATTAGGTTCAAAAACATGACCAAAAATATCATATATTGGGGTTAATTTTGTATGGGGCCACCCTAAATGGAACAGATATGTCCCATTTCCAATACCAAAAAAACTAGGATGAGTAGCAATGTGTAAAATATTGGAAGCTGTATCGTTATTTAATCAAACAGACGGACATGGCTAAATCGACATAGAATTTATATATTCTGATAAAGAATAAATGGGGTCTCAGTTGAATAAACACTCACTCCACCTTTTGTGGAATGAATTTTTAAGAAATACAGATCTCATTATTAACTATAATCAATTTTTTTTCTTCTATACATTTTTAGCACTTTTATCTGGCACTTTTTGACATTTTTAGCACTTTCTAGCATTTTTTTTAAGAAAATCTAGAATTTTTAATCAACAAAATTTTTGCAACATGGCGCACGACAGACGGACATGCATAAATCGACTCAGAATGAGATTCTATGCATATTCTCAAGAGGAACCATGGGTCTATTTCGATTCCTTTTGCCGGTTACAAACATATTCACAAACATATAATAACCTGCGCAATGTTGTGGTGAAGGGTATGCTATATTTTGTTTAAAAAAATGGTAAAAAGTGCTAAAAAATTATAGGGAGAAATGTTTTTATACAGCATAATGATATATATATATAACTATAAATTAAAAATTCATTATACCCTTCACAAGGCGGGTGGGTGAATATTAAATTTGTTTCCATTACCTCGAAATATTCTCCTGAGACCCCATTTATTCTTAATCAGGTAAAAATTCTATGCCAATTTAGCCGTCATCAGAACTTGAAATTGTGCACATACATTACTACTACTCCAAGAAGGTTTTGTATTGAAAATAGGATATATCGGTAATTTTTAGGTTAGCCAATATTCCATATTTTGAAGATCTTGGTTACGTTTTCCTACATAATTTCCTGTAATTTTGTATTTTGCGTTCTCCATGGATAGAAAGTCCTCCTACTAAAAAGATCAATATTGCTTCATTTATAGAGTAGCCCTCTTTTTGTGATAAATATAATTTGGTTCAGCCTCCATAGAGCGATACCTCCATTATATATAATTTTGGTCCTGTGGGCACGTTTTTCAAATGAAGGCTTCAATGGCTCTAATTTAATATTTTGCATTCTCATTTTGTAGGGTAGCCACCAGAGAGCGGTACTCCCATTATCCGACATTTTGGCATTTTCAACCAAATCGACTATAATTTGATACTTTTTATTCTAAGGGGATGGCAAAAAATGTATACCGTACTATATACTACTATATATAACGGTACCACCTGGGTTTCGGTACATTTTGGGAAAATAAAGAAAATTATCAATTTAGATCAAGATTTTTACATAGCCCTCATATTTATATTTTCGTTGTTTTGAAGGTTTTAGCCGCATTTTTGTAGTATAGAACATATTTATGCGGACAATGTTGTAAATATGTCAATGTTGGGACCTATATCCCATTTAAATAATAATACAGTTTAAGAAACGAAATGGCTGTAATTAAAAAAATTTCGAATTAGGTCTATTATTGGCATGGGCCGGCCGAACATTAAGGTTATTTTACTAATTTATATATGTTCGGACTTTTTTTAACATGGCAAAATCGAACTAATAGCTTGAAATATATTTTCAAATCAAATATTTTTTGGAATGAAACCAAAAATAGCCAACATTAAAAAAAAATTCTGAAAAAAATAAAAGTGCTAAAAAAGATGCTAGGTGCTAGAATAATTTTTTCGGTGTAAACGAGTTTAAAAAAGTGCTAAATCTATCACTAAAAGTGCTAAATTGGCAACACGGCATTTCTTGACCGCATTGTATTTATTAGGGTCTTAAAACTAGACAAATCTTAACTAAATTTTAATTATTTATTTATGAGTTTTATATACGAAATTCTTGATGATTACCTTATTACTAATTATCAAATTACTAATCATTTTCACATTCATGATATCAGCAGTTCCGTGTGTTTTTAGTGAAAAGGGTTAAAATCTTGACACATGACAATGTTATAAAACATTGCTCAAAAATAAATTATATTCGCTTTTGAAACCACGAAATGGATAACCCTGCTAATACTCTATATGGTCTCCGAAAATATCGACATATTTGATATAGACCCCATTTTATGAGGAAGATTAAAATAAATGTAAGGGAACATAGGTGGCGTATGAATAACAATTTAATGCATCACGCACCGTCAGTGGTAGTTAAGATATGTGTTCTCTAAAACTAAATTTCAGTTATATGATAAATGCGTTTTCATCTGTATGTGTTCTCAGTTATATATTTTTTATGACTTCGTTCCAAATAACTATTTTAAAATTCTAATTTAACTGGACCCAGTTGCTGCCTACAGTATATAACACTTGTTCTTTAATAAACTACACCCAACAGAATTTCAATTACCCCATACATACATACTCAACATATATGGATATGGGATGTATGAATCCCATACACCCAACAGAATTTCAATTACCCCATACATACATACTCAACATATATGGATATGGGATGTATGAATCCCATATCCACATATGTTGAGTGCAATGTTGACATCAAAACACACCAGTTTTTGTTATGGCTGCAGATGCTGCACCCGGTTAAGTAACCAGCCAATGGATTTATGGTTTAATTACTTCAACCTTCAATTCAGGGCATTAAATCCCCTCAACATTATGGCTTCTATTTAAGCCACAAGTAAATTGTTTTCATTGAATCATTTCTCGTTTTCTCTCTCTCGCTCTTCTTTTTTGCAGTTTATTCGCATTGTGGCTCAGTGCACAACTACAACGACAAACCCTTCGTTATGTGACTGGGTAAGTGAATGATTTTGTTTTTGTTGTTGTAGTTTTTTTATTTTTTATTTTACACTGGATAATATTTGTGAATAATAATTTTCCCTTGGATTTTTCATTTTTTTTTAAATTTTTTTTTGACCAATGTAAAACATTTATGATGGTAATGATATTTAGCGTGTATGTGTGTGGGTTTTGTTTCTCACACATTTTTGTTTTTGGGTTTTTTTTTTGTAGTATAAAAAATGAGTTAAAAAGGGCAAACGACGCTTAAGTTTGAATAATGATTTTAATATGGTGGGAATTATTTTTCGAATTATATTCAAATTAAGATTGATTGCCACCATCAATGCGTGGCATGGAACAACATCAATCAGTTCTTATTTTTTGAGCCAACATAGAATTCGGCCGGCATAAAAGGGCAAATATTCATCATTCATTTTATGGACTATGGTTATCCCTTTGTTGAATTCAGTTATGTGGGTCAGCATTTTGTATTAAATTTTAAATTGTAAATTTAAAATATTGAATTGATAAAGCAGGGAGTTGTTAAAAATTCTGTAAAAATCCACGCCTTAATTGCCTACTGGGAGGTGTTAAAAATTCTTTAAGAATCCATGCCTTAGTTGCTTCTTCTTTAAAAATTCACGCCTTAATTGCCTACTGGGAGGTGTTAAAAATTCTTTAAAAATCCACGCCTTAATTGCCTACAGGGAGGTGTTAAAATTTTTTTTAAAAATCCACGCCTTAGTTGCCTACTGGGAGGTGTTAAAAATTCTGTAAAAATCCACGCATTAATTGCCTACTAGGAGATGTTAAAAATTCTTTAAAAATCCACGCCTTAATTGCCTACTGGGAGGTGTTAAAAATTCTTTAAAAATCCACGCCTTAATTGCCTACAGGGAGGTGTTAAAATTTTTTTAAAAATCCACGCCTTAATTGCCTACTGGGCGTTGTTAAAAATTCTTTAAAAATCCACGCCTTAATTGCCTACTGGGAGTTGTTAAAAATTCTTTAAAAATCCACGCCTTAATTGCCTACTGGGAGTTGTTAAAAATTCTTTAAAAATCCACGCCTTAATTGCCTACTGGGAGTTGTTAAAAATTCTTTAAAAATCCACGCCTTAATTGCCTACTGGGAATTGTTAAAAATTCTTTAAAAATCCACGCCTTAATTGCCTACTGGGAATTGTTAAAAATTCTTTAAAAATCCACGCCATAATTGCCTACTGGGATGTGTTAAAAATTCTTTAAAAATCCACGCCATAATTGCCTACTGGGATGTGTTAAAAATTCTGTAAAAATCCACGCCATAATTGCCTACTGGGAGGTGTTAAAAATTCTTTAAAAATCCACGCCATAATTGCCTACTGGGAGGTGTTAAAAATTCTTTAAAAATCCACGCCTTAATTGCCTACTGGGAGGTGTTAAAAATTCTTTAAAAATCCACGCCTTAATTGCCTACTGGGAGGTGTTAAAAATTCTTTAAAAATCCACGCCTTAATTGCTTACTGGGAGGTGTTAAAAATTCTTTAAAAATCCACGCCTTAATTGCCTACTGGGAGTTGTTAAAAATTCTTTAAAAATCCACGCCTTAATTGCCTACTGGGAGTTGTTAAAAATTCTTTAAAAATCCACGCCTTAATTGCCTACTGGGAGGTGTTAAAAATTCTTTAAAAATCCACGCCTTAATTGCTTACTGGGAGGTGTTAAAAATTCTTTAAAAATCCACGCCTTAATTGTCTACAGGGAGGCGTTAATTGACTTATTTTAATTTTTGGAAGGTTCGAATTAAATTTTATTTCATTATTTTGTTATTCAGAAATACCCCATTTACAAGTCCTCGTTAAATACATTTCCATGAAATTACATAAACCGATATTTTGGCCACTTCTCTGTAACTGTTAATGAGCCAGTTCGTTTACATGATTGTCAGTAAGATACAGGCAAATGAAAGCTTACAGCTTATGAGTTCTCAATAAAGCATATTGTTGTAAATAATTAAGCTACTAAGATAAGTTTACAGTTAATTGATGGGTTATTGGAAAGGCAGACACTACTCTGAATAATGAACATCGATATCAGATTCAATTCTTATTAAACGATTGGAATTCGCTATAAAATAAAAGTTTAATATCTTTTAAATATTCAATTCATAAAATAATTCTTCAATCAATTAATATCGGACTCCATTTTATTGTAAATGGAGTGCTATCATAATCTTTAAAACATATTCGCTATTTGCCCAATTAATGGCCATGACATGACTTAAATTTAAATTTCATTCCATAGAATTTTTTTTTCATTTTTTGTCCTGCATCGTTATAAAGATTACATATGTAACAATTTCTGTATCACTTTATATACGAATGACATTTGTACCAAATCAGCCACACAAAAGTTGTCAAATATTGATATGTCGTACATTAACATACACGGTTGTTTTCTGATTACCACCCCAATCTTTACAATTGGACTTTTCATAGCTGATATTTGCAATAAGTCCCAATGGTAAAACAATAATAAATACCACGAACAAAAAACACCAAGCAAATCAGGTATAACCATTCGGGAGGTTTTTTTTTTGTTCTCTGTCCATTCAACTTTAATTTAAATCGCATTGTTTTTATTGTCTTTTATTTGATTGAAATGGGGGAATGCACAGCAAATGCACAATCCTAAGAAACAGTGGAAATGAAAAATTTTGTTAGAACTCTTTGCTGAAAATAAAAAAAAAATATTTTTTAGGAATTAAAAAGAAACCAGAAAACCCTTCACTACTATGGGTATATTAACCCTACGGTCAATAACAGGGTACATTTGAACCTTTTTTCGAATAAAAATGCTGTAAATCAAATTTTGAGAAATCATTCTAGAGGTATTTTCACACATAATCGAAGAAAAAAATTATAAATATTTTCCATATATATAATTTTTTAAAGCTATTACCTACGTAGATTAATAACCGTGGTACATTTGTACCCATCCAAAGATAGCTCTGTAACTCATTAAAAAATTGGACTACCGTGAGGTGTTTTGTTTTAAATTAGTCTACACGCATCTGATCCATGCTTAAATGATAATCTATCTAAAACAATCATAGTAAATTCGTTATAGCTTTCGAATGGGTTGAGTTTTTTTAGTTATTTTTTATTGGGATCTTATTTAGGTGTTCCTCAACTTCTCTGCAAATTTTTGTGGCCCTAGGCAGCATGGGGCCATCAGGGTGACTCGTGGAAGTCAGAAAATACCTTGGGTTTCCTTTGGTATACAGGGACTAAAACAATTATTATTGCCAATTAGATGCATCCTAAGAGAAGGGTCATTAACATGAAATTGTTAGATTTAAAATATATGACCTTTATCTAAATATGAACCGACTTAGATCAATACACACACATGTCATACGTTTGTTACAATGGGACAAAATTATGTAAATCGATTTAAAGCAAAAATCAATCGGGCACTTGTTGAATATGTGGAGCCATCTGTACTTCTACACGCAATTACGTCATTCTATTTTGAAAAAAACATAAAGAGTTTGGTGCACAACTTACTTAAAATAGGAAAGATACGAACCGATTTCAACGAAACTTGTCAGATGATATGTTAAAATTGTGTGGAAATCGGCCTAACTTTGGGTCTTAAAATCGGACATTTTTTAGGAAACTTTACACACAAAATTGAAAAAAAATTAAAATATATGGGGGCTATATCTAAATCTGAACCAATTTTCACGAAACGTGGCACACATTATTCTAGTCTTAATTCAGTACCCTATGGCAAATCGTCCAAATCGAAAGATATATAGGGACTTTGGTAAACCATTTACATTAAATCGGTCGAACATATATATGGGAGCTATATGTAAATCTGAACCCAATTTCAATAGGGTTCGTCCTTGGGCCAAATATACGAGCTGTGCCAAATTTCATCCAACTCTGATAATAATGGCGACATATATGAAACAGACGGACGGACGGACCGACATCCATAAATCGACTTGGTTCTATGCATATTCTCAAAATAAACCATGTGTCTATCACGTTTCCTTTTGCCTGTTACAAATACAAAATACGCTGCACCACAGTGTGGTTTGATAAAAAATATTTTTTCAAGTCCCAACAAGGCGTAGATTTGATAAAAAAAAAAATATTTTTTTATGTCCCAACAAGGCATAGATTTGATAAATAATACTTTTTCAAGTCCCAACAAGGCGTAGACTTGATGAAAAATATTTTTTTCTAGTCCCAACTAGGCGTAGATTTGATAAAATATATTTTTTCAATTACATCATTCTGGGACTTGAAAAAAAATATGTTTTAAAATATCTACGACTAATTTCTTAAAAAATCCACGCTTTGCTGGGAATTGAAAAAAAAAAAATTTTTTTTTTAAATGTAAGCCTTGCTAGGACTTGAAACATGTTTTTAAAAAATCTACACCTTACTGGGACTTGAAATATATGTTTTTTAACATTAACGCCCCCCAAATCTATAACAACACTTTTCATCACTTAGACGGCTGAGATTTAACTCCCTCTAAACCCAATGGCCGATTGAGATCGGATTTCGAACACCAACTACCCAGGATATTTTCAATTCGTACGCAGAAGTCAATGATATCTGAGATAAGCTGATAAGCTAGACGGCACCAACGATTCGCTATTTGGTTAGGACGCACAAGAAAGTGCAGAACTCATACTCCGAGAAAAAATAAAACCATTTTCGTGATAAATTTCGCATTTAAATTTAAAAAAATATTTATTAGTACACCATACGGATCTAATTGACAATTTTGTCCCTTCTTCCCTCCTCCCTCCCTCCTCCCCTCTGTGTAATAAACAACTTTACTATTTATGACCTTTCAACCCAAACTGGGAATTAGCACATCAACAAATTTTCTATATTTTTATTTTTAGAACATTAAGACACTGTACACTTTGTGCTTTGTAATGGACACGCATACTAATGACAATACATATACAATCATACGCACAAACACATTCACACACACGCCCATATATTGGTGCTTAAATACCAATACATACAGTTCACCATAATTTTGATTTGATTGCAAAATATAAAAAAGTGAAAACATTTGTTTTAATTTCCCCAGAGAGAACGTGTCTCATGGCCATGGATGGAATTTAAAATGGGTTTTTATTCTTTGAATAAAAAAGCCACAACAACAATAACAAAAACACTGACCCGATGAGACCAACACGTTGTGTCTCTTTCACCCGGCATTACGTTCAATCTCTGTGAATTCAGGTAGCCCTGCAGGTTGAATGTACCTAGATTACAGTGAGTTTTTAATTGGTGATGAAGACAGGAAAGCGTAAGTGGGTGGTAGCGATGGTCGTGACGTTGTTAGGTCATATATTCATCAGCGTACCAGGAATTGAAATATTTTTAAACTTTTGTAAATTCGTAGGCGTGCGAATTTATGATTTGTAATGGTGGTTAATTTTTATGTAAAACACTGCTGTTGTTTTCCACCGAACGAATTTTTATTCTTAAAGCGAACTTTTGATGTAAATTGAAATATGCTTTTTCGAAAAGCGTTAATTTAAGCCAGACAAATACAAAAATAGTACATATCCAATATTAACTACAACTAAGAGAACTGACAATGAAATATCCGAATTGTCTCACCTTTTTAAAACATTATAGTACAAACAAGTAAAACCGTCGTTATGTTCAGCCGGGCCGAACTATTAATAGCCTCTATCATGAGGGCATCAAAGCACCTAAAACCAATCGGATCAAAATAAACTACAGGCACTCAGGATGTCAAATTGGGCTAAGACTTTGATAGAACCGTAACAGTGGACATGTCTTTAATATATGCTGTGAAAATGTTGTTTCCCAACAAGGACCTGTAACACAAATTTAAAATCACTTCGCAGTGGAAAAATATATTGTCACGACAACACAAATGAAAGCGACGATGTTCACCGTCGATGCAAATTGAGTCGTAGATTTTTCATAGAATTTTTCTCTCAAACACTCCAAGAGCTGCCTCCTCTTCTTTCGCTTCAGATTCATACACCAGCACGAATAGTATCAGGGTTTTTAGAGTGTGAGTTTGGTCTGGCGAGAGGTGGCTTTGTTCTTAAATTGCTTACTCAGACCATAGTAGCATCTGTTGGCCAACGCCGTCCTTCTTCGGATTTCAAAACAGATGCAATTAGCTTTATTTATGACGGCTGTAGTTTTGAAGTTCCACAGTTGGTCCGAGTCTACTGGACGTCCTGTGCGTTGAAACCATCACACGAAAAACTGACACCTTGTCTGAACCCTCGTTTGGTGTTCGGGTGCTTGGTCCGACGGGCTGGACATCCGTGAAGGTGTTTAGTCACTGTCCAGTGTGTTTGATCCGACGGACCGGATACCCGAGTGGTTGCGGTCACTGTCCTGTGTGAATGTGTTGTGGGGACTGTTGGGAGGCTTTGTTGTTTGGTGTGTGTGTTGTGCGGAATGCCCGTGAGGGTATTCTGGTGTTCCGGTGGTGCCTTTGGGTTTACTAGTCCCGGTTCGTGGATCGAAACTAGTAGGGTCACCATTCCCGAACTTTGTAGGCTTGTGCAATGATCATTGGGTGTGGATGGAGATGGTGTGGGAATTAGCCTCGAGAGGTGTTGGTTTTTGCATCTGTTTTCATCCTCTCTTTGCGGTCATTCCATTGTGGAGAGCCTGCAGTTATTAGTTGGAATGGTAGTAGCTTCGGCTTCGAAAACGTGCAGCGTTTAGTCTGTGGGGGACCATTCCCGGACTAGCAGGCTTGTGGAGCAATTATTGGGAGGGGTGAGATGCATGGTGGCTACCAATATTGTGTGATGTTGGTGGTCACTTTTGCATTGTATCCCCTTTCAGCAATTGTTTCAGAGCCTGCATGTTGGACCTAATGGTAGTAGCTTTGGCTATGAAGCTGGGCAGAGACTATTGTCTATGAGTGACCAGTCTCGAACTGTTTGGGGTTCTACGGGTAATAGCTTTGGCTATAAACCTGACCGAAGGTTTTGGTAGCACGGGTGTCAGGGCGCCTAGGTCTGCGGATCTAGCATGGCAGTTGGTGTTGGCTCTTCGGGGAGCATCGTGCTGGATGTGGTTTATACCCAAATCGCGGGTAGAGCTGTGGCTCGGTGTGGAGTTGCATTGCAACCGGGTGCCTGAACCATAAGAAGGCAGGAGTTTTAGATGGGCTCCGCTCCTCATACAAGGAGGTGATCGCGTCCAAATTCGTTTGATCGATTGGTACCTGAATTTTGGTGTGGTGGCGTTGGTTGACGCTTTGTATTAACTGGTGTTTACAGCACCGTGGGGTAAGACCGCAAGGTAGGTACCCACGTACTCTAAGCATCTCTGAACCCTCGTTTGGTATTGAAGGTCTCCGATAGGTCCTTTCCGACTTTAACTGCTGACCTTGTGCAGATAAAGTTATTCTTGCGGTTTTATAGTCGACGAATAGGTGGAATGTGTCGATGTGTTTTTCGTGGGTATTTTCCAAGGTCTGGCGCAGAGTGAAAATCTGGTCAATAGTGGATTTGCCAGGCCTGAAACAGCATTGATATCATTGACCATTTCTTCAGTCGTTCACACAGTACGCTGATTAGCACTTTATATGTGATGGGAAGTAGACTTATTCATCAATAGTTGGCACATATTGTCTTGTCTCCTTTTTTGTGCCCGGAACACAGGATGCTGAGGTTCCAATCATTGGGCATGCATTCCTCTAGCCAAATTGTACTAAGCAGCTGGTGCAAGATCCTGACTAGCAACTGACCACCGGTCGTGAATAGTAATCCATCGGCACCTGCTTCTTTATTATTATTCAGCCGATTAATTGCTACTCTGACCTTATCTTTGCTAAGTGGTATACAATATAACCAGTTTCTTCACCACCACAATTTGATGCCAGAAGCTTTGCTGAATGCTCTCTCCAGATCCTGAACACGCTATATGTATATGTCACCTGGTTTCCATCTTCATCTCTACAGGAGGATGTGCCTGCACCAAAGCCTTCGGTTGGGTTTTTTACTAGTTGGTAAATTTTTTTCTTGTACGTTTCTCCTCTCTTCTTTTCTTCCGATAATTCTCCATCGCATTACGTGTTGCTACTGTCTACTGTAGGGTTGCCCTATACGCTGCATTTTTCACATCAATAGCATTATGACACTCCTGATGGGTTTCTTGGTGGTGGATATTGGTACCCAAGTGCTGCTTTTGTTGCAGTTTGTATGGTGCGGGAAATTCATTCCCATTGTTCTTCAATATTATTATCGGGACAAGGAGAGCTTTCGTCAAGCAAGTGGGTTTAGTTGAGCGGAGTAGGCTTCTCCTATCTGTTGTGTTTGCAGCTTTTCGACGTCGAGTTTCCGTGTTACATTAGATAACATTTACTGCTACATTAAGACGGGTGCGAACCTTGTCTTTGGTCTGTTCATCTTTGTCTTCGGTCGGAGCATGGGCGCAAATGAGACTTATGTATAAGAACTTCGCTTTTATACGGATTATAGTAATTCGCCCATCCACTGGAGTGAATTGGAAACGAGGAAACGACTTGATTATAATTTCATATTCTGCATTGCATAGAAATGACGCTCATATAAAAATCAGACAATTTCGGGTCGATTTATAAACACGATAACTTTCGACAGTAATATCGATTTCATCTACATACAATAGACATCCTAATACCTTATCCACATTTATTTCGAGTTCGAAGATGAGGAATATCGGTCAACTCTTTCTCGTATCTCTGCAATCTATTGCAAACAAACCTCACACATCAAAATATATATTCCTTGAAAGAAATATGGGGGATAATTTTTTCGAAGTATGTAGAAAATATAAAAAAAAATTATACAGCCTCAGGCGAGTTTTCAAGTGTTAATTTAAGGATATGAATATGTGAAAACAACAAAGTGATACTCCCCAACAAAAATAATGTGCTAAGAGCTGAGCAGAAAATGGACCAAGGAGTATCCGATTTGATCCAATGACCAAATATGGGTCTTTAGATCAAATATTATATCTGTTGAGATCATGTAAGTCTCATGCATTTCATACAGCCACTTTGACCTTTTTCTCATTGCATTTTCTATTTCTTGAAAACAAAATAAAACAAACACCTGCATTTCTATTCCAACGTCTTATTCAACAAAAGTATAGGTTATATTTTACCTCAAGTAAATTCAGTTACCTATTACTGTCTGCCTACCTATTAGCTCATGGGAGAAATTCTTTCAACAAACCTGTTCAACCATCAGACAACATATAAAATAAAATATCGAAAAGCACACAATGGAGTTATTGGCTTATTTTGAAACCCACATTTATATCTGATGCTCCTAGCCATAGTGTATTGTGTAAACACTGGAGGAGCTGATTTCCTACTTAAAGCTAAAGTGCTCTTGTGCCAAGCAGCAAAAAGGTCAGTTTTAAGATCTTCTAAGTGATTTTATTCATTTTATTTTTTCCCAGAGAAAGAAATTGTGCCAGACTATATCATCGTGTATTCAGCCAACATCATACACATATGTCGACAAGAAGAACAACAACACCAGAAATTTATATATAGCAATCTATTGCAAACAAAACCCACACATACCCATTGAAATATATATTCTAGGAAAGAAACATAAGGGATAGCCATTTTATCGAAGTGGGTACCCAAGTAGAAAAAAAACACTTTCTACGGCCTCAGGTGAGTTTTCAAGTGTTAATTTAAGGGTATGAATATGTGAAAACAACAAAACCCCTTAAAATGGTACTCCACAACAACAACAATTATGTGTTAAGAGCTGAGCAGAGAATTGACCAAGTTGTTATGGAATTTTTGGATAACATCATCACCATCAATGCTATTCATATACTTCAATATTTTGGGTATTAAAGAAAGATAAAAAACGACGAAGAAAATTAAAGAAAAATAAAAACACATGGGGTTAGTATAATGGAATAAAATTAAAGAATTTTTTAAAAGAATCTAACCATTGTCGGGGTGAATTTAATCAAGAAATTATGAAGTGAAGGTCATAAGAAACTTCATGGAATATTTTGGTTATGAATATAGGATTTGATTTTGTGAACTTGTTGGTTGGTAGATTTTTAATATTTGTTTTTAAAAAAATCTATAAAATATGAAAAAGCAACAAAAAAATAAAACAAACCAATCTAATGTTGACGACGTATAAAGGACCACGGTCTGCGAATCTGCACCTGAAATATGCGTACGTTGTGCAGAACAGGCGCAGTTTTCGCTTTGGCGGATTACTCAAGAAGTACAAAGCCGATATCATTGCCTTACTGCAAATGCGATGGAAAGGGGCTGTATTATATCTACCATGAAACGAGACATGAATTTGGCTGCGAATTTATGATTAACAGGAGAAAAAATAATTCGTCCCCAGTGAAATAACTCGTCACTCCAGTAGATGAGCGAATTGTATAATCCGTATGAAAGCGAAGTTCTTCTATATCAGTCTCATGCTCCGACCGAAGATTAATATGAGCACACCAGAGACATATTTTACGAGCGCCTAGCAATAACAAATGACCACTGCCCTGGCATTGACAATAAAATTCTGAAGGGAAAATGTCTTTGGCTCTACGGTCGGGAAATTCAGCCTCTATCAAGAAACATCAGACAACGGGATAGGGTTGATTGCTTGGTCGCGCAGCAAAAAACATGGTAGTTAGCAGCACCAGATTCAAGCATCTCGATATACATAAAGTCACTTGGATTTATCGCACTCGTCTTAATGTAGCAGCAAAGGTGTTATCTAACACAACACGGAAACTGGACGTCGAAAAGCTGGAACACAACAGATAACAGAAGCCTACTCCGCTCAACTTACCCAACTGTTTGACGAAAGATAATAATATAGAAGCACAATGGCAGAGAATTGCCCTACAGACTGCTGCAAACCAGCACTTAATTACCAAAGACCACCATCAAGAAATCCGTGGTGCGATTAGGAGTGTCGTAATGCTACTGATATAAAGAACGCAGCGTATAGGCAACCCTGCAGACAGTAATTCGATGGAGAATTATCGGAATAAAAGGAAAGAGGAGAAACGTATTTTCAGAAAAAAGAAAAAAAGAACATGAAAACGAAAGAACTGACTGGAGTCCGGAAATGTTGCCAACGAGTAAAACACCAAAACGAAGGCTTTGGTGCAGGCACTTTCTCCTGTAGAAATGAAGAAGGAAACCTGTAAACAGATACAGACAGCGTGCTAAGATTCTGGAAGGAGCATTTTGAAAAGGTTCTAGTATCAAATAGTGGCAGAGAAGAAGAAACACAAAACCAATAATAGATGACGGAATAGAGTGTATAAGACCTAGCCAAGATGAGGTCAGAATAGCAATCAATCGGCTGAAGAGTAACCAATCGAACTATGCAAGACCGGTGGTTAGATACTGAACAGGATCATGCACCAGGTAATTAGTACAATTTGGCTAGAGGAATGCATGTCCAATGATTGGAACCTCAGCATCCTGTGCCCCGTGCACAAAAAAGGAGACAAGACGATATGTGCCAACTATAGACGAATATGTCTCCTTTCCATCGCATATAAAGTGATATGTGAACGACTGAAACCAATGATCAATAACATTATTGGACCATACCATTGCAGCTTCAGCCCTGGCAAATCTACCATTGACCAGATTTTCACTCTGCGCTAAATACTGGAAATGACCCACGAAAAACACATCGACACATACCACATACCATAAAGCCGCATTCGACAGCCCTATCCGTTCAGAGGTGTTTAAAGCCATGTCTGCGTTCTGTATTCCTGCAAAATTTATACGGCTATGCAGGATAACTTTAACTTGCACAAGATCAGCAGTTAAAGTTGGAAAAGACCTACCAGGACCGAAAGAGGATTCAGATAATGTGACAGTTTGTCGTATGACCATTTTAACATCCTGCTGTGAAAGGTCATACGAGAGGCAAAGGCGAACATAAATGGCACTTTGTACACCAAACAGCATATGCTACTCGCCTACGCCGATAACATCGATATAATGGGTCGAGCATTGCGAGCGGTAACAGCCTTTGACGAATTGAGAAGGAGTCTGTCAAAGTGGGTCTGGCAATAAATGGAGAGAACACCAAGCTGATGGCTTGGACAAAACTTACACTCTAGAAGACACTGATACTACCCGTGCTGTTATATGGATCTGAAGGATGGGTACATACGCAAGCCGATGAAGCAGCTCTTAGCGTGTTTGAGCTAAAATTTCTCCGAAATATGTAATTTTGCGAAACGATCTGCGTTGACGGTGAATATCGCCGTCGAATGAACCATGAGTTATACCATCTATGTTACCTAGGTCATGTTGTGAGAATGGATGAGGACGCCCCAGCGTTCAAGGATGACCTATATAGTTTTTGGTGTTGATCAAATGATTGAACCGAACACAATGAATTTTGAACTGCCTGATTGATGATTGGCGTGAAAAATAATGTTTTTATTCTATTACGAAGTTTCATGAAGACGTTGCCAAGATATGATAGATATTTTGATTTCATTTTCAATTTCCCACAATATTTACCGATATGTGTATATATATATATACATCTCCGCATAATGGTTTGATTTTCAACTGGTTCCAGTAACCAGTAACTGCCTAATTTAATACATTTTGAAAATTCTGATAGTTTTCAAGGTTTATTAATGCCACTTGTGCCGATTATCCGTATTCCAATCTAGTTCATAGTGAAAGGCATTACGTCGTTACTTTTGAACCATCGCTATCGAAATATATAAACATAAATATTATAAAACATATTCCAACATGTTCTTATATAAAACAACATTTCACCAAACCGAAAAAATTATATCAAATCCATACAAGTTACGAGTATGTTGCAAATGGTTGACATTTTAGGTCTGTTAGAATTTTTGACAGCAATGCATTTGACAGTAAAACGATGTCAGTCAATGCGAGTGCATGCGAAATTGTTCCAAAGTCGTTTTGCTATTTCATCTATGGTTGGTTGTGGGTGAATGTGACTGGGTTGTTGTTGTTCTTGTGTTTTCCTATACCATATTTACTGGTACTGAGAGTGAAGGTGACACATATCTTCAGTGGCATCATATCTGAGTAACAAGCACTCAGTGCTGAGTATCAATCTATGACTGCATCATAACAGAAAAAAAAAAACTTGACAAAAAACGAAACGAACACAAACACATACTCGAACACAATAACAAGAGGAAGAAAATATAAACATTGAAGGATTTCACTCTATTTCTGGGTTTATGAGTGTGTTTGTACGTGTGTGCATTGAAGATGAATTCTTCTTATGGTCATGGCATTGCAGACAGCATCAGCAATTTATTCGACGACAAAAAAGGATGCCTTTCTTTTGCAAACATTTACTTAGAACTCGTTTCGTTCTCAAAAGAAATAATGATGCAAACGTTGTTGCTATGTTCAATGAATACTGAACATTTTAAATTTGTATATAAATTGTGAATTTTATTGTGCTATATATTTGGACAATTTAAAATAATTGTGTCTGTCATATATTGGCAGACTTCTTTTTGCTATCGATCTCACCAAACGGCAATAAATAAATGTAAATATTTTCGTTAGCTATTTATTTAATTATTCTTCAAATTTCGGACTTGCAACTTCAATTAAATCCATACCCAAAGTAGGGCAACATTTTAGGATAGCCTCACGGAATATTATATCTTTTGAACCCACAAGACATTGCATTACACACGACATTGCGTTGAGTATATTTATCTTCATATTTTCGGTTACTGATTTTGTTTTACAAGAGCCACGTATATACTTCGAGATGTTATTATATTTACCAACACTTTCACAAACTGTTCATGTCACTTACATAAAATGGAGAGGTTTATTTTTTCGGTAAACCGAACAGTATTTTGTACAAATAAAGGCAGCAATAATAGAGTAGCTGCTCAGTTTCAAAGATTATTGAGTGTAGTATGGCAAGGAACATGTTTGATTTAAATCGGATGATTACTCCTCTATATACTTTCGTCTCATTATTATGCATTTTGCACTTAAAAAAGATTTCCCGGTGCGTCGATATTGTGCGCAGTTTTTTCCAATGTGAAAGACCATGCTTTGATATGCCATTCTTCATTATATCTTTCCATAGAATTCTTGTCCTAACCCTTTTGGGTGAACCATAAGTTGGCTAGCTTTAATAAGTCTTTTAAAACGGAGTATCCTCATCCATTCGCACAATGGATGTCGCTGCAGATCTATACGTCTGACTATATCGATGTCTATACACGGACATCTCGTGAAGCTCGTACTTCATTCGACGCCGATATTCGTCGTCGACGAAGATCGGATCATGCTTCTGATACAAACACCAGAACGGGTGGTATTAGCGTCTTGTAGTGTGAGTTTGGTCTGGTGAGAGGTGTCCTTATTTCTAAATTGCTTAGTTAGACCATATTAGCATATGTTGTCCAACACTATCCTTTCCGAATTTCAAAAATAATGTCATTAGTTTTATTTATGGCGGTACCGAAGTATATGAAATCTTTGACTAGCTCAAAGCTGTAGTTCTCAATTTCCACAGTTGCTACGAGTCCACCGAACATCTTGCGCGTTCATCTCACCTGTTTGGTCTTCTCGCCATTTACCGCTTTTCCCACTTTGGCAGACTCCTTCTCAAGTCGTTCAAAAGTGGCTGTTACCACTTGCAATGTTCGACTCATTATGTCGATATCGTCGGCGTAGGTGTGTAACATATGCCGTTTGGTGTACAGAGTTCTATATCCGTTCACTTTTGCCTCTCTTATGACGTTTTCCAGCAAGATGTTAAAAAGGTCACACGTCAGACTGTCACCTTGTCTGAATCCTCGTTCGGTATTGAAGAGTTCCGAGAGGTACTTTTCGACTTTAACTGCTGGAATTTCGACTAATATGCCCAACGTAGACATGGCTTTAAACACCTCTGAACGGATAGGACTGTTGAATGCGGCTTTATAGTCGACGAATAGGTGGTATGTGTCGATGTGTGGGTCTTTTCCAGGATTTGGCGCAGAGTGAAAATCGGGTGAATGGTGAATTTGCCAGGCCTGAAGCCGCTTTGGTATGACCCAATAATGTCACTTACCATTGGCTGCAATCGGGACACAGGATAGCACTTTATATGCGCTGGGAAGTAGACTTATTCCTCTATAGCTGGCACATATCGTTTCGTCTCCTTTTTTGTTTACGGATATTGTACACAGGATGCTGAGGTTCCAATCATTGGACATGTATTCCTCTAGCCAAATTGTACTAATCAGCTGGTGCATGCTCCTGATCAGCATCTGACCACCAGTCTTGAATAGTTCGGCTGGTAACCCATCGGCACTTGTTGCTTTATTGTTCTTTAGCCGATTAATTGCTTTTATGACCTCATCTTGGCTAGGTGGTATACACTCTATACCGTCATCTCTTATTGGTTCTGGGGTATCTTCTTCACTGCCACTATTTGATACCAGAAACTTTTCAAAATTCTCCTTCCAGATCCTCAACACGCTATCTGTATTTGTCACCAGGTTTCCTTCTTCATTTCTCCAAGAGGATGTGCATGCACCAAAGTCTTCGGATTTGTGTTTTACTTGTGGGTAAATTTCCTGACTTCATTCTGACTCCTGTACATCTCGATTTGCTCACGCTCACGTTTTTCTTGTTCTTTCTTCTTTTTTTCTGAAAACACGTTTCTCCTCTCTCCCTGTTTCCCGATAATTCTTCATCACGGTACGTGTTGCTACTGTCTGCAGGGTTGCCCTATACGCTGAGTTTTTTACATCAGTAGCATTACGACACTCCTGATCGTACCATGGGTTCTCGGTGGTGGTTTTTGGAACCCAAGTGTTGCTTTTTCTACAGTTTGTAGGGAGTAGGCAATTCTTTGCCATTGAGCTTTTATACTATTATCGGGACAAGAAGTGATTTCTTCAATCAGGTGGGTAAGTTGAGCGGAGTAGGCCTCGGCTACATGTTGTGTTTGCAGCTTTTAGACGTCGAGTTTCCGTGTTGTGTTACATCGCACCTTTGCTGCTACATTAAGACGGGTGCGTATCTTGGCTGCCACAAGGTAATGGTCCGAATCGATATTCGCTCTTCGGATCGATCGAACGTCTAATACACTGGATGAATGCCTTCCGTCTATCACAACATGATCAATTTGATTTTTCGTTGCTTGATCAGGAGAAACCCAGGTGGCCTTGTGTATATCGAGATACTTGAATCTGGTGCTGCTAACTACCATGTTTTTTTGCTGCCGCGAAGTCAATCAACCTCATGCCGTTGTTGGATGTTTCTTCCTGAAGACTGAATTTTCCGACGGTGGGGCCAAATATATTTTTGCATTAAAATCTCCTAGCAGAATTTAATGTCAAGACCAGGCGCTCGTAAAATATGTCATTGGTCTGTTCATCTTTATCTTCGGTCGGAGCATGGGCGCAAATGAGACTGATGTAGAAGAACTTCGCTTTTATACGGATTATAGCAATTCGCTCATCTGTTATAATTTTTTAAGATAATCTGAATGAAGATATTCTTCAGATTCTGAGCTACGCCCATGCGACGTTATTTCTACCCAAATGTCGGCTAGGCATTAGACGTCCGTAAAAAATTGGCTGGTATGAACCAAACTATATTCCAATATTAACCTCTCGGATAGTGATTCGGTGATTATTCAAAATCATTTGTTGACGTGCTCGGGAAACCAGGAATT
Source organism: Musca vetustissima (assembly GCF_032173495.1). Classification (NCBI taxonomy): domain Eukaryota; kingdom Metazoa; phylum Arthropoda; class Insecta; order Diptera; family Muscidae; genus Musca; species Musca vetustissima. The sequence continues at coordinate 19,826 of NW_026876655.1, forward strand.
CGAGCATCGACATTGCCATCTGCACGACCTTTCATTGAGGGAACCTCCTTTCATGATTTGATAAGTGGACAAAATGTACTTGTTATATTTTGTAATTAAAGAGAAATTTTCGATTACGGAACAAGTTGGAAAATAGGGAAGACCTTCACCGATTGTATTTATCCTAGTTCATATGATGGCTATGTATGCAATACTGTATTTAATAGTCTCTGTTTTTCTAGTCACTCCAC